>NW_016107350.1:2207455-2247136 GCF_001604975.1 Cebus imitator | reverse complement strand
TTATGTCCACGTGTTCTCATCATTTAGCTTCCTCTTTTACAAGTGAGAACATGCAGTATTTGCTAGTACTTGGTTTTTTGTTCCTGCATTAATTTGCTAAGTATAACAACCTCCAGCTTCATCCATGTTACTGCAAAGGACATGATCTTATTCTTTATAGCTCCATCATACTCCATGGTGTATATATATATACACACACACATATATATCACATTTTCTTTATCCAAACTGCCATTAATGAGCATTGAGGATGATTCCATATCTTTACCATTGTGAATAGTGCTGCAATTAACATTTATATGCATGTGTCTTTATGGTAGAATGACATATTTTCTTCTGGGTATATAGGCAGTAATGGGGTTGCTGGTTGGAATGGTAGTTCTACTTTTAACTCTTTGAGGAATTGCCATCCTGGTTTCCACAATGGCTGAACTAACTTACACTCCCACTAACAGTGTATAAGTGTTTCTTTTCTTCACAACCCTGCCAGCATCTGTGATTTTTGACATGCTAATTGTAGCCATTTTAACTGGTATGAGGTTATATTTCATTGTGGTTTTGATTTACATTTCTCTAATGATCAGTGGTATTTAGCTTTTTTTCATATGCTTGTTGTCTGCATGTATGTTTTCTTTTGAGAAGTGTCTGTTCATGTCCTTTGCCCACTTTTTAATAGGGTTGTTTTCTCTTCTAAATTTGTTTGAGTTCATTATAGGTGCTAGATATCAGATGCTTGTCAGATGCATAGTTTGCAAATAGTTTCTCCCATTCTATCAGTTGTCTGTTTATTCTGTTGATAGTTTCTTTTTCTATGCAGAAGCTCTTAAGTTTAATGAGATCCTGATATGGTTAGACTTTGTGTCGCCACCCAAAACTCATCTTGAATTGTAATCCCTATAATCACCACAAGGAGAGGCCAGGTGGAGGTAATTGAATCATGGGGGTGGTTTTCCCCTTGCTGTTCTTGAGATAGTGAGTTCTCATGAGATCTGATGGTTTTATAAGGTGCTCTTCCCCTCTTTGCTTGGTAGTTCTTCCTGCCCCCTTGTGGAAAATGTGACTTGTTTCCCCTTCACCTTCTCCTATGATTGTAAGTAAGTTTCCTGAACTCTTCCCAGCCATGCTGAACTTCAAGTCAATTAAACCCTTTTCTTTATAAATTAACCAGTTTCTGGCAGTTCTTGATAGCAGTGTGAAAATTGACCAATACGGTTCTCATTTGTCACTTTTTGCTTTTGTTGCAATTGCTTTTGACATCTTTGACTTGAAATCCTTGCCTGTTCTTATGTCCAGGATGGTATTGCCTAGGCTGTCTTCCAGGGTTTTTTATAACTTTGTGTTTGCATTTAAGTGTTATTTATCTTGAGTTGATTTTTGTACATGGTGTAAGGAAGGAATCCAGCTTCAATCTTCTGCACATGGCTAATCAGTTATCCCAGCATCAGTTATTGAAAAGGGAGTTTTTTCCCCATTGCTGGTTTTTATCAGTTTTGTTGAAGATCAGATGACATAGGGGTGTGGTTTTATTTCTGGGGTCTCTATTCTGTTCTACTGGTTTAAGTGCTTGTTTTTGTACCAGTACCATACTGTTTTGGTTAAAATAGCCCTGTAGTATGGTTTGAAGTCAGATAGCCTGATGCTTCCAGCTTTATTCTTTTTGCTTAAGATTGCCTTGGCTATTTGGCCTCTTTTTTGGTTCCACATGAATTTTAAAACAGTTTTTTCTAGTTCTGTGAAGAACGTTGTTTGTAGTTTGATAGGAATAGCATTGAATTTGTAAATTGCTTTGGGCAGTATGGCATTTTAATGATATTTATTCTTCCTTATCAATGAGTATAATATGGTTTCCATTTTGCTTGTGTATTCTCTGATTTCTATGTGCAATATTTTGTAATTTTCATTGTAGAGATTTTTTTACCTCCCTGGTTAGTTGTAATCCTACATATTTTATTCTTTTTATGAAAATTATGAATGGGGTTGCCTTCTGGATTTGGGTGTCAGCTTGGTGGCTGTTCGTTTATAGAAATGCTAGTGATTTTTGTACATTGATTTTCTTTCTAAAACATTGTGGAAGTTTTGATCAGCTGAAGGAGCTTTTGGGTTGAGACTATGGAGTTTTCTAGATATAGACTCATGTCAGCTTCAAATAGGGATAGTTTTACTTTCTCTCTTCCTATTTGGATGCCCTTTATTTCTTTCTTTTGCCTGATTAGCTGGCTAGGACTTCCAATACTATGTTGAATAGGAGTGGTGAGAGAGGGCATCAAATCTATGCATATAAAACACTAATCTTGAATGTAAATGGGCTAAATGCCCCACTTAAAAGGTAAAGAGTGGCCAACTGAATAAAAAAGCAAGACCCAATGGTGGCTGTCTGTGAGACCCATCTCACATGTAACGACCCCCATAGGCTCAAAATAAAGGGATGGATGAAAATATACCAAGCAGATGGAAAATAGAAAAAAGCAGTGGTTGCAATCCTAATTTCAGACCAAATGGACTTCAAACCAACAAAGATAAAAAAAGGCAAAGAAGGGCATTACGTAATGATAAAGTGTTTAATTCAACAAGAAGACGTAACTATCCTAAATATGTATGCACCCAGCACAGGAACACCCAGATTCATAAAACACATTCTTAAGAGTACAAAGAGGCATAGACTCCCACACAATAATAGTGGGATATTTCAATATACCCCTGACAATATTAGACAGATCATCAAGGTAGAAAATTAAAAAGACATTCAGGATCTGAACTCAACATTGCACCAAATGGGCCTGATAGACATCTACAGAACTCTCCATCCAAAAACAACAGAATATACATTCTTCCGTCTCCACATGGCACACACTCTAAAATCTACCACATAATGGGCTTTCTTTTCAGTGGTCCATGTGTAAGTCTTGAAAGTGACAGGATCTCTACCCCTCATGCTTGTGGTAAGGAGCTCTACTGAATAGAAGGAAATTTACTAAACTCTAATGCTTGCAAGCAGATTCTGAACTCATCATTTGGAGAGCTAAACTGAATGCTTTCTTCTCAGAGTAAAGATGTAAAACAAACATCAATTGAGTGTGAGACAGGAAATTTATGCATTGCTATAAATTTCTTGGCCAATTCTTACTCTATTTACCAATTTCCATTCCCTTGTTTCTCTGATTTTGGGATTATTTCTGGAGTAAAACACACACAAAAACTTCAATCTGTAAAAAGTCATCATTTTTACCAGTGTGAGAATATGGATTCCTCACTTTTATTGGGATTCACTGCCAGTATATATGCAAATGACCTATGTACAACAATACACAGTCCTTCATCAACGTTCCATGTAAATTTAATAAAAATATTTTAATGAATTTTTTTGTGTAGTGTTCTATAATTTCAAAATGGACTATTAGTTGATAATGTTGTTAGCATCTTCCAAATCCTTACTAATTTTTATTCCTTCGTCTGTTGTTTATTTTGAGCTGACGATTACAATCTTCAACTATGAGTAAATGTCTTTCCATTTCTCTCTTTAGTTCTGCCTGTTTTTACTTCATGCATTTGACACTCTGTTATCAGGTGTATAAACATTGAGAATTATAGTGCATTGCTAATGAGACTTTTATCATTCTATCTCTGATATTTCACCTTATTTTGAATCCTACTTTCTCTAGTATTAGCAAGCTTCCTTAGTTTGACTTAGTTTTACTTCCTTTCATTTTCTTTCTATTTATTTATTTATTTTTTTGAGGTGGAATCTTGCTCTGTTGCTCAGGCTGGTGTGCAGTGGCGTGATCTCAGCTCATGACAATCTATGCCTCCAGGGTTCAAGTGATTCTCCTGCCTCCGACTCCCAAGTAGCTGGGACTACGGGCATGCACCACCATTTCTGGCTATTTTTCTTTTTTTTTTTTTTTTTCTTTTTGTATTTTTAGTAGAGATGGGTTTTCACTTCGTTGGCCAGGCTGGTCTCGTGATCTGCCTGCCTCGGCCTCCCAAATTGCTGGGATTACATGCATGAGTCACAATGCCCGGCCACTTCCTTTAATTTTAAACCTAATTTTATCTACATATTTAAAATGCACTCATAGTACAGAGCATATAGTTTTATCCTTTTTAATTCTAGTCTCAAAATTGCTAGCTCTTAATTTGAGTGTGTTATGGGTTGAATTGTAGTCCACCAAAAAATATGTGTTTAGGTTTTTATCCCAGTAATTAAAGATGTGACCTCATTTTAAAGGTAGGATCTTTATAGATGTAATCAAGTAAAAATGGGATCATTAGAGTAGCCTCTAATCCAATGTGGCTGGTGGCCTTAGAAAAGGGGGAAATTTGGACACAGAAATGCCACCAGGAAGCACAACATGTAAACCTGAAGAAAGCCATCTAAAAGCCAAGGAGAGATGTCTAGAACAGATTCTTCTTCACAGCCTTCAGAAGGAAATCAGTACCTTGACTTCAGACTCCTAGACTTAGTACTTGAGATAATACATTTTTGTTGCTTGAGCCACCGAGTTTACGGTACTTACGGTACTTTGTTACATAACCCTAGGAAACTAATATAAATGTTTAATCCATTTATATGTAATCAGTGATACGAGTGTTGTTAAATCTACCATGTTACTATTTGTCTACTATTTGCTTATTTGGGTGTTGTTTTCTTCCCTTGGTTGTTGACATTTCTTTATTCACTGTTTCAGTGTTGCCTTCCTTAGAGTAAATGGATATTTTTCAATATTTCATTTTAATTATGCTGTTGGCTTTATATCCTTCATACATGTATCCTTGTTGTTTAATGTTCTCGGATATCTGCACTAAAATTAAAATTTGAAAACACTGGCAATTATTTTTTCAAATATATTTTTCTTTCCAATTTTCTGACTCATCCTTCTGTGGCTTCATTTGTGCATAGGTTTGATGGCTTGATATCCCGTGTCACTCAATCTCTCATGTCAATCATTTTCCTCTTTTAGTTGAGATTAGATAAATTCAAAAATGGTTTCCCATGTTATTCGTCTGTTTTTCAGATAGCTGCAATCTGAGAGTATACCCTGCCAGTGACTCTGACATTGTATATTTTGTACTTGTTACTTCAAAAATGTTCACTATTCAAAATTCCCTTTGTTGTTCTATCATTATGATAATATTTTCATAGTCTTAGGACATATTCATAAGATAACTGTTGATTTCAATGCCTGAGTCATTACGATGTCTGTTTCTACCGACTGCTTTTTCCCCGTGATTATTGATCAAATTTTCCTGATTCTTTTCATAACTTGTATTTTTAACTGATACACTGTAGAAAATCTAGATGTCTCTTCTTGTAAAGGGCCCTAAGATAGTCCTTTGAAAGCTGTTAAGTGGCTTATAGATCTTTTGAACTGCCATGCCTGGTTTCATTATTTGTTAAGGAAAGTCCTATTTATGTTTGTCCTTAGACATGGGAGATAGTCTTTACTGAAGAAGATAGTCCTGTTCTTACTGCCTGGAATATTCCATGAAATATCTAACTGTGACTAGTCAATAACCTCAACATCTCCTTGTCCTGTTACTACTGACATGCCCATGGTATCCACTTTCAGCAGGTCTTTCAGATGTTAACCCTGCTCATATGCAGAGCAGCTTTTGGTGAGATTGGTGACAAATGCTTATTCTGGCTCTGTAGGCTTTCCCAGTGCCTCTAATTCCTTCCCTATGCAAATTCCAGCCACTTAAGCAACTTTAAGCTATTTACAAAGATAGCTAGCTAGCTAGTTAGATAATAGATAGATAGATAGATAGATAGATAGATAGATAGATAATGATAGATAGATATGTAGAGAGATGTAGAGCTATAGAAGATATAGATCGAATTTTAATTTTTAGCTTCAGGGGGCATATGTGCAGGTTTGTTACAAGGTTATATTGCTCGCTGTTACTGTTTGGGCTTCTACTGATCCTGTCACCCAGACAGTGAACTGAATACCCAACAGTAAGTTCCTTGGCTCTTGTCCCTCTACCCCTACCTCTTTTTGTAACCCAATTAAACTAAGAGCTTCTGCACAGTAAAAGAAACTATCAACAATTAAACAGAAAACCTACACAATGAGAGTGTTAAGCTTTAATTTCTTCCTCTGAACTCATTATTCTTGGAGTCTGCCTCCTCGTTTAATGTGAGGAACAGTGCTCCTCATCACATAGTCTGGTTAAATGTGATGCTCATCTCCTGGCTTCTCTCTTCTCTTTGGTATGAAAAACTTGTACTTCGCATTTTATGCATAAAACCCGTTTCCTCATATATGCTGCCCAGTCTTAACATTGCTTATAGTGAAAATGCAAGTCCACTACCGATAATTCTATCATGGCCAAAAACCAAAGTGCCTCTGATGTGACTTATGTCCTTCAGAAATTAATTGCTTACTCTTTAGTCTGTTGGTAGAATTCTTCTCAATTTTCCATGGTTATTTTAATAAGTACTATATTCTACTATATCAATGGCAATTTGGAATAAAGGAAGAAATAAATGTGTGTATTTGGTCCATCTTTGTGATTTCTAACTGTAATGCATTACTTTTCACGTCCAGTAGACATATTATCGTACAGTAATTTCTTGCTTATACATATAATCTCCCTCTCCTGTTTTCCTGGTTCCTATTCAAATAATTTGGACAGGTGATATTTCATAAAACAATATGAATTCTTGGAAAGAGATGTTTCTAGCAATGCCCTTCTTAGGTGACTTATTAGGAAAAATTATCAGAACAAGAATGAAGATAGAGAAGAAAAGCAATTGAAAATATCCACCTCTAATTCCCCACAGAAGAGAAATGGTTAGCACTTATTTAAACCCTTCTAGAGTTTAGTTTTGCTATTGTTGTTTTCGAATAATAATCTCTTTCAATTATTATAACAGCAGTTTTACTGAAATATTGTACTTACCGGCTAAGTTTTAGACAAGGAAGCACTTTCTCAAACAGTTCCCCATCCTTCCTCAAAGTTTGAATCCAAATCTTTTGTCCTCCAGGGCTTATTTTGTTTTTCCTACAGTATTCTGCCTTTCTAGAATTAGTTTCAGGAGAAACAAATACATGAACCCATAAAATAATCTTTGGGAGTCTTTCTTCTCCTGCTATTTACCAAATTATGATCCTACTGTGGCAAAGTAACTACTTTAATAAGTTTCCCATTAAGCTAAACCTGCTTTTGTTATATTAGAGATTAGCATATGTAGACAGTGTTATTTTTGACAGGGCATGGGGATCAGTTGTGGTTCAAGTAATATATAAACAAGACATATTTTTAAAAATACATTATATTTATGCATTATATTTAAGCAACCATTTGTAAAAAGCTGAAACTTATTAGAAAGTGAATTCTTCATAATCATGGTTGTATTTCTAATGTTTAGGATTATTTGTTAGCTTAGGTATATACTAGATTATTTTTCTACACACCAGGAATAAGAAATATGGGTAGTAAAATTTAGATAAGCTGGTAAAATTCTAAAATACTCATTCTGACTAATAGGCATGTTGAGAACAATAAATAAAATATATTTTGGGTTCAATTCTAAGTAAATATATTTGACAATAGAAATATGAACATACTCATATAAGTAAATTGCTTTTAATTCTGGTCTTTAGCTAAATAAGCACTTAATGTTAGTAAGAAAAAATATTATTTCATGAAGAGAACACATTCTTTGAGAAATAGTAAATATATTTTTTAAGAGTTTGGGGAAAATAGAAGTATATATTTTAATCTTATAGCAAAGTTTCTGCTAAGTTTTTGTGATGCCAGTGTTTTCAGTATGAATCATTTCACTGTCAAACAAAATATACACTATTGATGAAACAGAGGCAAAAAGAGAAGAAAAAAAGGTGGGCATGGTGGCGCGTGCCTTGTAGTCCCAGCTACTCAGGAGGCTGAGGCAGGAGAATTGCCTGAACCCAGGAGGCGGAGGTTGCGGTGAGCCGAGATCGCGCCATTGCACTCCAGCCTGGGTAACAAGAGNAAAAAAAAAAAAAAAAAAAGACCTTTGGTTATTCAGGCTGCCACCAATTGCTTTCTTGTTTCAGTTGAATTTTGAAGTAGCTAATCATATTTTGGCATTTTCTTGCCATCAAAGCATTTCATGAAATTATCCTATTACAATGTTTTTCTCAGAGGCAAAATTAACATGGTTGACAGTTTAATTGACACATTTCTTTTTCTTTGAGTGCCTTTGCCAATTAAACAAATTGTATCATATTTTGATGTTCATTTTGTTAATTATTTGTAAAACTGTAGATTGTGATTTTTTATTTTCAGTTGTCAGTTTCTTGGTTGGAAATGAAAATAGTGCCAACCTTGATATCTTCACTCTAATTTTACTTTATGTGGAAATTTTCTGTAATAGTTATTTGGCGATAATTATTAATACTGGTGAGTTTTAAAAATTTTGCTTTCAGCATTTTTCCATTTGGTTTTCAACATACTTTTATCTCAATGAGGCAGCCAACTATGAATCCCGAGAAAGAAGATAAAAAAGGAATATTTTCATCCAACGTAGTTGTTCTTTCAACATTTTTAGTTTTAGTTTTAATTGAAAATGTAAAGTTATTCAATTGCGTGAAGAATACATTTTGCCGAGAAATTTCTAAAACTCAACAAAAGAAAAAAAAATCTTTGCTATGAATCTATAACACTGAAAGACTGTGTTTAAGTGATTTTAATAAAACCAAACCAACACTTTCAGCAGGAACTAAATGGCAATATGTGACTTCGTGCTGAAGCATATTTATTAGTGTGGCACTCACTTCTCCCATTTTACTTTGAGTCTTGCCACTTTCTTTCTTGTTATTTTTATTATTTTTTTCTTCTTCTTTTGGAAGAGGTAATTTTTAGGGAGATAAAAACACTTTTTCCTCAAAAGTGGATTTAAAATATTTGTCTTACCTTAATCTCCTCTCTCATACTCAATCCACTACGTAATGGGTCAACATACTTTTCTGTGAAGGACCAGATAGTAAATATTTCAGTCTTTGCAGGCCATATGGTCTTTGTTGCCAGCTCTGCCATTGTGGTGTGAAAGCAGCCATAGACAACACAGAATAAGTGTAACTTTGCCAATAAAAACAGATGTTATGTTGAATTTAGCTCACAGAGCTTAGCTTGCTGCCCCTGAAGGAGGCCTTGGAGTAAAAGCTTCCTGAAAGGAGGAATTTTTGTCTTTTTTGCTCATATTCTAGCTCTAGTACCTAAAACAGTGCCCGTCACATAGGTATTGATGAATATTTGAATCCGATGAACATACACCTAAAATAAAATATTTGGCAAGATACAGTACTACACAATTTGGAAAACACTTGGCTCCTGTGGAAATCGAAGACTTACTGAGTAATTTAATTGATTATTTGGCCTGATGATGAATCACTGTGCCTGGGATGGGGAGCTAATTTATTTTTCAACTCACTCAGGGAACGCACTTGATTTTCACTGTGAATTTGGTTAAAGTGAAAAGATTTCCTGGTGTAAGTCCTGGATAGACGTTTTTACAGCATGCTCCTCACTCTTGTTGAATTGCATGTAGGTCACACTAGATGATTTCCAGACAGAGGTTCCAAGTCTTTCATCATGTTTGGGTTAAAGACCCCATTAACATACTAGTCCTGTATTTGAGTCTGCTCTCTCCACGGAATATTTTCACCTGGTTCAATGGGTGTAATTCATCAGTGTCTGGTTGCTTCAAGTTATTTTTGTTAATGCTGATGTTAGTGCATGTCCATCTTTATACCTCAACACATTACACAATAAAAAACAAAAATTATCTTGAAAGACACAGCTGACATCTATATGAAATATTCAGTACCAGCAATTGAACTTCGGCAAGCTCCTGCGGCCAGCAGGGTTTTACAGAGGCGGAACTGCTCTCCCATGATCACTTATCATAAAGCAAGAGACAATTGGACCACTGTAGCCTCTTGCCTGCTTTTGTGTACAAAACATAAATAGAATAGAGCAAATAAGGAAAAATAGTCCCGCAGCTGGAAGGCAGCTTTAAAGAAAAATGATGTTCATAGCTATCTTGCCAGTAGCTGGCAAAGCAGTTTTTATAAAACACATTTAATGTTTACAATCACTTGGAGGCTGGGGAAGGAGTAATACTTTGAAAATATGTTTAATGTTTTGAACCACTCCGTGGTTGAGAAGCAACTCCTGCTAAAATATATTTAATGCTTACAGTCATTTGGTGGTTTCGAAAAAAAGGAACTTCTTGTTAATTTTTAACATTTATTGCTGATCAGTGGCTGCTAAAGTAACCATCAATACAGCATGGTTTATGTTTAGGGACACGTGCTGCTGCTAAAACAATTCATACTCTTCTCTCAAAGCCGCACAGAAAGCGTCAATAGCATTACCTTTGCAATTGCACCGCTAATAAAAACACAGGAATCAAACAGGTGAATAAAATGCTCCCTGCACACACAGCCATACCATCCCATGGCCCTGAGAATGGTTCTGCCATGCTGCATGCTGTGGACACTTCACGGCTGGCACAGGAGAGATCACAAGGCCTTGCTCAATTTCATCAAATGTGTTGAAGCGACTCAGCAGATCGTAACGCACAAGTAGAAGCTGATAATTGCTGTTTCTTACAAATCAACGGCTTGTCTCCACACATCAAGGTAAAAGCGTCCTCTATGCCAAAGAAAATGTAAATTGGGATAGAAGGACGTTATGTTTTTAAATCAACTTGGTTCAATTTGGAGAAAGGGCGATGGTAAATATTGAGTTCATGTGTCAGATGGAAAGAACACTTGAGAAAAGAGAAGACAATAAACTGGAACCTTTAGCATTGAGACCTTCTCTGGCTGGTTTTCCGAGAATGATCATCAAACTCTCATGAGGACCTTTTTCAATTTTTTGACTGTACTTCCCCAGGGATTGTGACACATGGTAAACATACATTTTCTCCTTGCTACCTGCAATAACCCTGCTCATATAGTATTATTATTATTCACTTGCTTGCAGGTAAAGAAATCAGTGTAAAAGGAGGAGAAATAAACCACACAACTACGTACAACTAGGAAATGAGAGGTGGATCTGAACAAAAGGATATGAACCCTTAACAAGTTCAACACCCAAGTATTATTGCAAGTACAAGCTGTATTTCATGAAAAAAAAAAAAAAGAATAACTCAAAAGGTAGAATGAAGAGTCTCGATGTCATACCTGAGAGGCATGAATAATTCTATACAGGCATTGAATATAATCAAATGAATTGCAATATTTACCACCAGGATTTTAAAATGTGGTGGACCAATAATTCCTTTATTCTGTGCATTCATTTTCCTCTTTTTTTTCAACAGGAATGTCTAGAGACATTATTTTATGCCTGTTTCACCATTGTATTTTTGATGAATGTGTAAGTAACTGGTCTATTTAATATCACAAATCTGGATTAAGAAAATGTGGTACATATACACCATGAAATACTATGCTGCCACAGACAAGAAATGAGATCATGTCCTTTGCAGGGACATGGATGAAGCTGGAAGCCATTATCCTCAGCAAACTAACACAGGATCCTCAGGAAACTAATACATTATCCTCAGCAAACTACACAGTTTGGTTTTCCAGAAAACCAAATACCACATGTGTTTATAAGTGGGAGCTAAATAATGAGAACACAAGGACACAGGGTGGGGAATGATAAACACTGGAGCCTGATGTGGTGTGCTGGAGGGATGGAGAGCATTAGGAAAAATAGCTAATGCATGCTGGGCTTAATACCTAGGTGATGGTTTGTTAGGTGCAGCAAATCACCTTGACACATGTTTATCAATGTAACAAACATGCACATCCTGCACAAGTACTCCAGAACTATAGTGGGCTGAAAATATTAGGGTCTTCAGATGGGGATGAGAATATATTGCATGAGAGAGCAACATGAATCATTGAGAGCCAGAGTATAGACAGTGGTAGGTAGACTATAGGAAGGCCCTCAGTGACACCAGCCTTCTTGTATTAGGGTTGCACTGACTTATAGAATATGGCGGAAGTGATGTGATGTCACTTTCAAGACTAGGTTATGAATAGACTGCAGCTTCAATCAGAGGGTTTTATCTATGTCTAGCTCTCTTTAGGATATCTCACTCTGGGGAAAGCCAGCTGCCACATTGTGATTTAGGCCTGTGAAATCCATGTAGCAAGGAGCTGAAGCTTACAAATAATCACATATGGAAGATTTCTACCACCCACTGACTAAGCCTTTAGATCAGTCCACAATGCCAGCCAACAAGGTAGCTACAACCTCTTGAGAAGACTTGAGACAAAGGTACTCAATAGAGTCACTCCTGTGAGAAAGTAGATATCTGCTGTTTTATACTGCTAAGGTTTTGGTTAATGTATTATGCCATAATAAATAAGTTATGCACAACCTTTATCAAATAATTAAAATAACCATCATCAGAGACAAATTAAATGAGACAAATTAAAAACCATGGCTCAACCAATAGAACACAATGAGGAGAGTACAGAGTTGCTTCTGGGATAGTTCTGACAAAGATGTATATCCTTCATTCATCCAGGAGGAAAAAATCGCACACGCTCAAGATGGGAGGGCTATTCTGAAAATAACTGGGCAGAAATCTTCAAAACTGTTAAGTGTTGGCCAGGCATGATGGTTCATGCCTGTAATCCCAGCGCTTTGAAAGACCAAGGTGGGAGAATCATGAGGTCAGGAGTTCAAGACCAGCCTGGCCAACATGGTGAAACCCCTGCCTCTACTAAAAATATAAAAATTAGCCAGTCTTTGTGGCGCATGCCTGTAATCCCAGCTACTCAGGTGGCTGAGGTAGGAGAATCCTTTGAACCCGGGAGGCAGAGGTTACAGTGAGCCAAGATCACACCACTGCACTCCACCATGGGTGACAGAATAAGATTTCATCTCAAAAAAAAAAAAGAGTCACGGAAGCCACGAAAATATAAAAATCTGTTTCAGATTGGAGGAAACTAAACTCAACAAGAAAAGAAATCTTCAGGCCAATGTCCATGATGAACATAGATGCAAAAATCTTCAATAAAATACTGACAAGCCGATTGCAACAGCACATCAAAAAGCTTATCCACCATGATCAAGTAAGCTTCATCCCAGGGATGCAAGGCTGGTTCAACATACACAAATCTATAAAGGTAATTCACCACATAAACAGAACCAAAGACAAAAATCACATGACTATCTCAATTGATGCAGAGAAGGCCTTTGACAAAATTCAACAGCCCTTTATGCTAAAAAACCTCAATAAACTAGGTATTGACGGAACGTATCTCAAAATAATAAAAGCTATTTATGACAAACCAACAGCCAACATCATATTGAATGGGCAAAAACTGAAAGCATTCCCTTTGAAATCTGGCACTAGACAAGGATGCCCTCTCTCACCACTCCTATTCAATATAGTACTGGAAGTTCTAGCCAGAGCAATCAGGTAAGAAAATGAAACAAAAGGGTATTCAAACAGGAAAGGAGGAAATCAAATTGTCTCTATTTGCAGACGACATGATTGTATATCTAGAAGACCCCATTGTCTCAGCCCAAAGTCTCCTGAAACTGATAAGCAACTTCAGCAAAGTCTCAGGATACAAAATCAATGTGTGAAAATCACAAGCATTCCTATATACCAATAACAGACTTAAAGAGAGCCAAATCAAGAATGAACTGCCATTCACAATTGCTACAAAGAGAATAAAATTCCTAGGAATACAACTAACAAGGAATGTAAAGGACCTCTTCAAGGAGAACTACAAGCCACTGCTCAACGAAATAAGAGAGGACACAAACAGATGGAGAAACATTCCATGTTCATGGTTAGGAAGAATCAATATCGTGAAAATGGCCATATTGCCCAAAGTAATTTACAGATCAAACCTAAAATGTTAAAACAATGTTTGATTTTGAACTTGAACTTTTTGCTATATAAGACACTATTGAAACAAATGATAAAGTTTGAATAGGGCAGAAGGATTTGATTATAATAATACATGAATGTTAATTTCCTGATTTCAGACATTTTATTTTGATTACACAAGGAGAATGTCTTTATGTGCATAAAACAAATAGTCAACATTCTGTCTTCAAGCTTCTGAAAAACTCTGCTTTTAGGGTACAGTTAGAAGCTGATGATAGTACACCTGTTCCTCTGATATACTAATTGAGCTGCTTTCTGTTACCATAGCTGGCTCACAGGATAAGAGAATATATCTAGTTAATTATTTCTTGATTTGTCCCTCTATGGCATTTTTGTGAAAATAAGAAAGTGTGGATACTTATATATGTTTCTAAGTTATCATAGTTCATTAACGTAAAGCACACACACAGTCTTCACTTTTCCTTCTTGGATCATTTAAATATTGCCATGTAGAAAGTAGTCTCTGGTTAGCTGGGTGCAGTGGCTCATGCTGGTAATCCCAGAACTTTGGGATGCCAAGGCGGGCAAATCCCCTGGGGTCAGGAGTTTGAGACCAGGCTGGCCAATGTGGCGAAACCCCGTCTCTACTAAAACTACAAAAATATCCAAGCCTGGTGGCACACACCTGTGATCCCAGTTACTTGAGAGACTGAGGCAAGAGAATCACTGAACCTGGGAGGTAGAGGTTGCAGTGAGCTGATATTGCACCACTGCACTCTAGCCTCGGCGCCAGAGCGAGACTCCGAGAAAAAAAAACAAAAAACAGAAAAGAAAATAGTCTCTGGTTACATAATCTCTGAAAAATTCCATCAAAAATTTCATCTTAGCATTTCTCCCCAAACTTCATGTAAAATAAAATACAGTTCAGGGAAAATAAGAAAAGCAAGGGAGTATCTGCTCATTATTTTTATTTAAACCAGTGGCCTCCTTTATTTTAGGTGTATCTTGTTTTATTTAAACTTCAACTAAACCTTCTTTTTAAGATATTGAATAAAAGATGCCTACCCTCCAGATTTTAAGCAGGCATCCCCCTTCTTAAATAATATAATATAAATGTTCCAAACTCTTAACCCGATCATGTGAAATTGAAAGCCAAGTTTAACTTTCCCAAAGATGTTTTAGCAGCCATGAGACATAAACAAAATGGCATACTTGATTATGTTTAATTTGGTTCTAAAGTGCCTAAGACTCATTCTTACTTTCTTATCCATCAGGGTTATTAAGTTTTCACATTAAAAAAAAATCAAACAGTAAATAATACTGCATGTGGTTATTAAAAATTAAAAATACAAATCTTATTTAGATCACATGGCACCTGACTATTGATTACAAAATGGTAAGACTTACTACATAAATCATGAGTCACCATTGACATCTACTCTATCATATCATAAGTTAGGCATCTAATTATAAATAGTCAAATCAGCTGCCTCAAGTTGGCATAGCTCAAGCAGAGGAAGATAATACAAGTTGAGTATGGATTTAACACTCTAAACCTGTCAGCACTCTAGGAAAAGTAACTTAAAACTGCACACCCCACTTATGCGTAATCATCAGATATTAAAGAGGGTACATTCCTGTAATTTATTGTTGCTCTAGTGATCTTAAAAAATTAAGTCCACTTTCATAAAGCCCAAATTTGTCTCCAAGGAGGAGCTTTGAATTTAGGAATATCTGGATCATTAAGTAATTTCCTTAGGTCAGAGTAAAAGCTCTTTATCTCGAAGTAATACTTCCCTGGAATATTAGATGTATCAGAAGTCAGTAACAGAGTGACCTTTGTCTTAAACAATTCATAGATTCACTGGAATTTTCTTCAATTTTAGGAAATTGAATATATTCCATAGTGCTGTAAGTCTTAAATATTGATCCTCCTCTGAGATCTTGACCCTCTCTACCCAACACTGTTCTCTCTTTGTACATTATGTTCTCTGTAATGTTCTCTTTACACAAGTGAAAATTAGTAACATTAGTAAATTTTCGTTGCACATTTATTTGTTCATATTTCTGGATATAGAATCCATTACTGTTAAACTTCATCTCCATATTCCAATATTTCTTCATGTTATGTTCTATGTTACAAAATAAGTTTTTCACTATATGTATTTTTTAACTGGTTCAATCTTCTCTTTTGTTGAAAATGAAACACTAGTATTCTCAATTCTAGGGACAGAAAAGTTATTTCATAGGGAGTACCTCAAATTTTATCACAACAGACAGTGAGACTAGTCAAAACAATAGATATACTGTAAATATACCAAAGTTCCATCTGGCCTTGATTAAAAATTATTTTTGTATTCTCAGGAAAGTGATACAGAGGCAGAATTGCCTAGATTATATGAGAGGAAAAAAATAGAGAAAAACATCATATTTTCTTAGATTATTATAGCAGTGAACTATTTTCACCTGGTAGGAAGGGTGCACTTGAAAATGGACTTCAAGTACTCTGGGAACATACATGTAAGTCCTGGATACACAGTAGGCTGTAGGTTAGAAATTTCAAGGCAGAAACAGCAGATATCACAACTGTAATTGGGTGTCCTTGTTTTTTGTTTTATGTGTATACGTGAGATTATGGGGAAAGGCAAAAGTAATGCATAGAGATTTAATTTTTAGCATTCAATTCATAACTAGTGTTTATACTTCTTTATACTTATGTGAAAAGTACATACTATGTAAATTTAGTATAAAAACACCTGGACCAACTCACACCATGTGGTAAAATTTCAAATTCCAAAGAAATACCCTTCTGCTATTAATCAAACACCGCATGCTCTCACTCATAGGCGGGTGTTGAACAATGAGAACACATGGACACAGGGAGGGGAGCATCACACACTGGGGTCCATTGGGGGAAAAAGGGGAGGGACAGCGGGGGGTGGGGAGTTGGGGAGAGATAGCATGGGGAGAAATGTCAGATATAGGTGAAGGGGAGGAAGGCAGCAAATCACGCTGCCATGTGTGTACCTATGCAACAATCTTGCATGTTCTTCACATGTACCCCAAAACCCAAAATGCAATAAATTTTTATTTTTTTTAGAGAGCCAGAAGGGTGGCTCATGCCTGTGATCCCTGTGCTCTGGGAAGCGAAGGTGGAAGGATCATTTGAGGTGGAAACTATCTGAGAACAGCCTGGCAACACAGCTGGATCCCCTCTCTACAAAAAGGTAACAAAAAAAAAAATTAGCCAGGCAGTGGGTGGCACACAGTTGGCTATTAAGGAGGCTGAGGTTGGAGGGATCTCAGCCCAGGAATGTAAGGCTTCAGTGAGCTAAGATTGGGCCATTGCTCTGCAGCTAGGGCAAAAGACCAAGATCCAGTCTCTAAATAAAGAAAGAAAAATAAAAGAAAGTGGTGCACTGAAAATCCGTTTAAGTCTTTACTGGAGTTGTCTTGAAGGCCCAATGGGAAATTTCATTAACGGCATGAGACCAAACACTTTAAGAATCTATTCTTTCAAAGATGTTTCCAATATCTTATGACAGCGCAGTAAGTTATATCCCATTCCACCTGCAAAAGCTGAAACTACTCTGTGTTCTCACTTACCTACACTTTTGACTTTCTAAATATATTTCTCTCTTTGGATATGAGCTGCAAACTCCTTATAAGAGGGCTTCAGCTCTGCAGCCCTAGTTATTCTAATTGGCAAAACAAAATCCTAATTGTTTTATCTATTAAGACAGAATTTTCCAATACTGGAGAGGCATGTGTGTGTGTTTGCTTTAAAGAAGCTGTTTTGGTAATACAAAGTCACAGAGGGTCATACATTCAAGTTAATATGTCCAGTGTACATGAAGTAGGTACTGAGTTAAACTATTTGTCTACTATATAGCATGTCATCTTAAAAGCCTTTCTTTCCTCCTCAAAATATTAACTTTATTTTTCCCTCTGTATAATCAAGATACAGTTAAAATACAGCCTCCCTGTTTTCTGGGACTACTTTCTAACAAGATATGCTTCTTTCCAATTGGACTTCTAAATTTCTAGCAATCATAACAGTGTCTAAAAGAGGCACCCCAAAAGTGTAGCAGGTACTGAATAACAGATTTGCAGGCATGGGTATGCACATTAAAATTTGAAATCTAAGTGAATTACTTCAAGCTGATTTCTCAGGTCAAGGAGAGATTAGTCTTTAAATGCCTGATAAGGTCACATACACAATTTCAAGTGCATTTATAGTAAATCCATGTGACAGCTCCTACAGCTACCGACCTGCTCTGCCCTAGGGGTAGCGTGCACAATCTTCATCGCATGTCCTGGGTGGTTGTAGGAGCATCAGAACCCCTCTGAGGCACATCAGATTTAGAAAATATTAGCAATGGCTCACACACGAGTTTTAAGTTGTAACCTACATGTGATAAGTTGCTTTATCTTCCCAATGTAATAAAAACCAGAAGTTACTTTGAAATAAATTGAAGGATTAGCAGCAGTGACTGAGGAATAAAAATTATAATTTAAAATAATCTTTAAAGCTGGAATTTTTAACTTATTGACCTTATATCCTACATATTACAGGAGTTTGTAAATTTAGGCTGATACGGAAATGTATATTTATGTCAAATTTAAATTTTTAGAATGATGGTGCTACTAAATTCTACTTGTTATTCTAATAATGATTTCATGACATTATTCATTTGCACCTTGGCTTGATGGCATAACAAGTGTGGATTATTTACCCTGAAAAGGAAACAATATCACCCTTCCAGAATCTCTATCAACCTCAGAAAAAGAGTTCTATAAATGATGGCTGTTGCTACAAAGGATGCAACACATCTGTTTCTGGACCACCTCTGATCAGATGTGATGCATGCTTTAGATAATTTACTCTGAGCTAAGAATTATTATCTGGCATTTCACAGTGTAGGGCAGGTATCTCCAGCACTAGATAGGTGTCCGAAATTACGATGACAATCAATTTCAATAAAAAAAAATATATTACTTAAAGCACACAAGGAATCTAAGAGTTCAGGTAAATTAACAGGTTGGAAAACAGTAAAGAATGTTATATATTCTAGTAGCTGTCTTCTTAATTCGTCTTAAATTATAATACAGAGTTGACATTTTGCCCTTACATTTCAAAGACTTTACTATTTTTAAATGTTTACATATGTTTACACGTTTAGCTGTCTTCTTAATGAAGAAAGAAAAACATAAAGTTACGAAAATAAATGAGAAAAACTGTATTTTCTAGAATTGAAAAATAATCTTTCTATGACAAATCAACCTGCACAAAGTAAATGTTAAAGAGGTCTTGTAACATCTCACGGAACTTTGATTTGCCTACTCACCTACAGGAGACATTTCTGGAACAGTAGCAACATAAGGTCCATCCAAAAACTTTGGCTCATTATCATTAATATCCTGTACTTTGATGATGAATTCTGATTCAGGCTCCAGGGGCTTTCTGGTTTCTATATCCACAGCCTGAGCACGAAGAGTGTAGAAAGGTTTTTCTTCTCTATCTAGGCTCCTTATGGCATGTATGTCCCCTGTGGTTTCATCAATGGTAAAAACGGTGCCAGCGCCATCTCCTGAGAGGGTGTATTTAACAGTGCCCTCTCCCTTGTCTAAGTCGGAATGCAGCTTTAGGGAAGAGAAGGAGAGAAAGAGAAGGAGAAAGAAAGAACACCATTAAAGGGATGTTGTCATATTAAGAAGTCATAATTTGCAACACAATTTCTTTAACTGAAAATGTTAAACCAAAATCTTATGGTTCTGTTTTTTGTTTTTTACTTCTCCAACTTCTTACTATAAAAATTGTAACACAAAGAGTTGAAAACTGTGCAATGAACACATATATACTGAAGACATTCTCTATTCATCTTTTAATCTTCTTGCCTTATCAGATAGATTTCATATCCATTCTCCTGTTCATCCTTCTCTTAATCCAGCTTTTATTTATTTATTTATTTTTTTTGAGGTATTTTGGAGATCGGAAAAAAAGTACAACCTCAGGTACATCAGCAGGCAAAAAAACAACAACAAATTTTGAAAATTTGTTTTGAGTTTTTTTGTATCCCTTTGGCATAACATTTTCAATGATGTGCACAAATCTTCAGTGTACTTATTGTTTCCTTTTAAATAATCATTGCAATAAAAATAAATTAGCTCATAAACATTCACAAAATAAACTTTCCAAATGTTCTAAAGATGAAATCAATGACCTGAAGCCAGTGGGAGGTAATGCAAAGGAACTCAGAAAACACTAAGCGTTGTCATTCCTAAAGAAAGAAGAAATCTGGCACACCAAGAGGTTTCAGTCATATATAGCAGAGCATATCTCATTTTTAACAGGCTGAGTTTAAATGAGTTTACCGCTCTTAACAGATGATTGGCAGAATCACTGATTATTCTTTCAGATTCACAAATAGCTTGCTCTAATTCATTCTATCTATAGAATATTTATGTTGAGTAATGTAGAAAAACATTGAAATTCTGTTAATTTCTCTTAAAATTCAACACATGTGTAGTACACTACATTAGAGCATGGAATAAAATACACATGAATAGCAATAGTGAAGAGAACTAAATAGTAGAGAAAATTATCAGTGTGATGCCATAAGTCAGTGTTATTCAAACTGGAGACCAAGGATAAATGAAAAATGTACATAGTCTTAAAGGTCTATAAGTTACCTATAAATAAATAAATATGTACATAAAATATTACATAAAATGAAATATTGCATCATATACAATTTTCTAGTAACATATTTCTATAAATATATTCTTATACATAATATAAATGTATACATATATACATAATATATTCTTATAAATAATATGTACATTATTTTTTATGCAGATGCTGATGTAAAGGTTTTAAACTATTCTTGCTCATTTGGGTACAGACATTTGATTCAGCATACAAACTGTTATGTCTAAAAGTGCTTTGCAATCAACAGATCACCCAAAAGAAAAATGTTAAACTTTTGCAGCATCTCTATTTGGGCTATGTCTTAAAATCTGCATACGAGCACTGCTCTTTTGCAAAGGTTTGGTTAAAAATGAGTTCTGTTGGCCGGGCACGGAGGCCCACACCTGTAATCCCAGCACTTTAGGAGGCCAAGGTGGGAGGATCACGAGGTCAGGAGTTTGAGGCCGGACTGGTCAACATAGTGAAACTCCTGTCTCTACTAAAAATACAAAAAATTAGCTGGGCGTGGTGGCAGACCTCTGTAATCCCAGCTACTCAGGAGGCTGAGGCAGGAGAAATGCTTGAACCTGGGAGGCAGAGGTTGCAGTGAGCCGAGATCAAGCCATTGAACACCAGCTGGGGTGGCAGTGTGAGACTCAGTCTCAAAAAAAAAAAAAAAACAAGAATGAATTATGTTATCTTAACATTTCAACACACACAAAAGAACTCTGAAAATGTTTCAAATTATATAAATATCCTGTTGCAAATAAGCTTCCTGTGTGTTAGCATGAGTAATTAACAGCGCAAATATAGCCTGAATAAATGTAAGTTCAACTGTGGCTATATCTGTGCTCCTAAACTCAAGAGTCTGGTTTAAGTTCAATAAAATAAAATCATTCTTTGTATTAATGTTACCAATGTAAACTTATTCATTTTGTGGACTTGTATGTCCTTCAAAATTTGTTCTAAAAGCGTATTTGTGTAAGAGTATAAGCATAGCATAACAACTTGATTGGGTAATATATTAAAAATAATATGGCAACAATAAGAGGGAACGAGGTTTTGATGTTCCTTTAAAAGTTTCTGCATATTTTACTCAAACATAAAGAAAATCACTATGAATGACAGGAGGCAGTTTTTCTGTCCTTCTAATTTTTTTTTTCAAACTACTGTGAAGCTTAGGAAGTTTCAAGCGTAAAATCAAGCGGTAGATAAATGTTCTTTGAACTTATGAATTTCAAATTATAAATTTCAACCATGCTATTAAAGATATTCAACACAGTGGGTATTGCTTTTGCTTTCAAATTTATCTAAATATATGAGACAGGCAAAGCTCAATGCAAAAGGAATGATTTTATAAAATGGATCCATTTTTCCAACAGCTCAAAGAGTCTATGGTAATATCGCAGGAACTGAGTGAAAATTCAAAGTAGGCTTTGAAATGTGATATAAGTAGAATTATAAAAAGAAAAATAAAACAAAAATTTCTTCATTTAGCTAAAGTCAGAACTGTTTTCTTTGCAAACTGACATAAAAATAAAGAAGCAAAATGTGTTTTTAGTTATATCCAAGATCCAAATTACAGTTAATTGCTGCTCCCCGTCACTGTCTATCTTTTCCTTCTAATTTAGAGATGGGCTTTGCAGAGATTAAAGCTTCAGAAAAAAATATGGGAAAATATGTTAAAATGTTGAACTGAAAATGAAGTTGATGACTATAAAACTCTGAAGACAATTAGACTTTTTATAGCAGTTTATCACATGATAATATCTTCAAAGAGAACTGCATTGCTAGGCAATATTTAAAATTAGTCATTCATGCTAATTATTTCAGGCAGATAGGTGGTAGCCTAAAGTATAGACATATTTCCAATATTAATTTTGATATTAAATAAATGACATTGGCCTCATGTTGGCTATTATAACATTTTCTTTATTTCAATAGTAAAATAATTTCAGTAGCAAAAATGAAAATTTCTATCATTATCTTACCTAGAGAAAACTTTTTTTTTTTTTTTCTTTTTTTTGTTTTCAAGTTAAAGTTTCACTCTGATTGCCCAGGCTGGAGTGCAGTGGTCTGATCTCAGTTCACTGCAACCTCTGCCTCTCAGGCTCAAGAGATTCTTCTGCCTCAGGCTCCCAAGTAGCTGGAACTACAGGCCCCCACCACCACGCCTGGCTAATTTTTGTATTTGCTAGAGTCAGGGTTTCACCATGTTGGCTAGGCTGGTCTCAAACTTCTGACCTCAGGTGATCCACCTATCTCAGTCTCCCAAAGTGCTGGGATTGTAGGTGTGACTCACGGCAGCCGGCCCTTCTTTGTTATATTATTTTATATTTTAAATATATGTAAAAACACATATTTACTGTACATTTATATTGATATATTTTTCTCTGCTTATATCTATATACACGCAATATATATATATATATATAAATAAGTCAACATTTGTAATAACAGGACACCAAAATTATTTTTTAGTATCACTTGAAATTTTCATTACTTTTTTAAATGTCTGCATATTCATTCAATGAAGCTGAGTGATTCAATGGACACTGTATATCTCTTCATAAACTGTGTGGTGAATGTGCATGTGTGTTTGTATATAAGTATATGCATGTGTTTATATGTTTTCTGCTGTTTATTTCCTTAAAAAGGCAGCTGTCAAGACTAAAGCTATAATAATTTTTACACATCTTAGAAAATGTTGAATTGTGAATGATTCTAGAAATTGATCTCTGCTGATGAAACTGCTTTCTCAAATATTTCAGCAATGGCATTCAGCCTTTGCTTACAATGTGAAGGAAGTTCTTAGCCTTATTTGCACAAAGAAGGAAGGCAGGCTGCAGAAAAAATAGACTCATAGTCTTTTCCTCATTTTTGGGTCATGCTCACTGTAAAAAAATCACATGATGACATTTTACACAGCCATTTTAAACTACACAGACTGTATGCTAATAATTCCACAAAAACAATTTTTTTTCCTTTCTAGACATTTTAAAATAACAGCTAGAAATATTTCTTCTTCCAATTATTAAAAATAAGTTCTTTCTGTGTAGTTGCTGACTACATTTACTGATTGAAGCAGCCAACTCCAAATATATCATCTTTTAGTATTGACGCTTAAAATAAAATTTCTTCCCAGAAAAAGAGTTCTATAAATGATGGCTGTAGAAATAGGCACTGTCCAGGCAGTTGTTTTGTGGAAGTGGTGGTGTTATTTTCTGGTGTTTTCCAAGTCATCTCAGATGGTGCGTGAAAATGAGATGCCAAGGGAAGCTTAAAAAAGATGCCCAGCACCCGCTTCAGAGTGTAAGCAAATCTTTCACTCCAGCGCTTAAAAGTTTTGAAAAAGCTAATCTGAAGTTAAATGTTTACTAGCATTTCTGATTATATTTTAGAAACTACTGCACAGAAATAAAATGAATTTGTTATTTTCTCTGGGTTGTAAAGTGCACATAAAACGGAAAATGCTTTTTATACCACTATGTCCGGCAGGGATTTTATTTTCACTTGTCTTTTGCCAGCCTGGGGTATGTTGAGAAGAGGAACAATTGATTTGCAAAAGGTGGATTTGTGTGAAAACCAAATATTGTGTTCAACAAATACTATTATACTATTACTGCCCCATATGTGGATATGTGTGTTTTTTACATGAGTGCCATATATATATATGGACACTGTATATTTCTATAGCATATGCTATAGGAATGCCACTGAGTTACCAGTTTACTGCTAAATATAACTGCTTAATATAAAATATGCATCTTTATGCAGTACCTACTTCTTAGAATTCGGTATATTTCCTGGCGGGAGATACAGATTAACAACCCTGGACAGTTACCACATATGGCTCTTACGAGGTAATGAGGATGGTTGTGATCAGAACAGTAAAAAATAAAAAAGTTATTACAAAACATTTTTCATGGAATTTTACAAAAAATGATTTTAATAGTCTCCTTGCTTATGGAATGATATTTAAAACCATAATTCCTGTGTCTTTAAAATGACTGCCGATTTGTAAAGGGTTCCCTGTGCTCCAGACTTCTTTGATTTGTCCCTGCCTTTACGATGGTAACCATTCATTTTCCCTCTTTCCCCACTGACTTAGCCTCTGGGGTTGTAATGAACTTACTCGTTTATTTTTGTGTATGTGTGGGGTTTGGTCTTTTGTTTTCTGAGAATAGAGTACATGAGATCATGAAAAAGAAATCAGAAAACAGTAGCAAAAAAATCATAAATTTGTTACCAAGATGATTTCTGATTTGGTATATGGCCCTGCAAATTACTTGACTAATCTTGTGTTGATGTATGCTATTGTACACTGTGGACTGTTTTATAACTTGCTTTTTAGATGGATTACATCATATTTTTCTGTACCAATAAATAGAAATTTATTACATCAGCTTAAACTGATCAAAAACATTTTAATCAAAGTAATACAATTGAATTGCTAAATATCACAAAGAATTGAAGAGTTTATATTCCCAAATGATACTCTTTCCTTTCCTAGCCACCTAGGGATGTTTTTAATTGTTTATATTTTAATTGTTTCTCTTTCAGTTCTTATTAAAAAAATACATGTATGACTACTGGCTCAATGATTAAATATTATAGTAGTTCTTTAATGAGAAATTTGAACATTTGTTGACTTTATACTGCACACCACTTGCCTTGTCCCAATCAAATTGTACCACCATTTATTCTATGAGGCGTCAATAAAACGATAAGTGATATCTGAGTGACTTTGTTTCTAAATTTCAGTTCACTCACAGGATGTATCCATTTTTTTCTTTTTTCCTCCCACATTTTATTATGAAATTTTCAAATTCATAATAGTATATAAAATTTGCTTATATACTTACCTCCTAGTCTATATTTTTTATGTACTTTTAAGAATTTTTTTATCATTTTCCACCCACTTATCTATCTGTTAACCCAGATTAATTTTTGATGCATTTAAAAGTAGATTGTAGATACCAATACTCATCAGCCTCACACCCTTCAGTACAATTTTTATGGGTTTATTTATTTATTTATTTACTGACATTAGAATGTACCTCTGGCTTCTCTATTTCGTCAGACCCAAGCATTAACACCTTTACACTTCCCCTTACCTCTCCTTCCGTTTCTTCCCCCGACACCCACCAGCTTCCATCATCTGTATTTTACAGAATCTGTTCTAAAAATCTGTGAATTAGGGGTTTGGCCTTTTATTTTATTAAAGGGTCTTGTTCTGTAACCCAGGCTGCAGTGCCATGGCACTCTCTCAGTTCACCACAGCCTCTGCTTCCTGGGCTCAAGTGATCCTCCTGAATAGCTGGGACTACAAGCACAGACTACCATGCCTAACTTATTTTTTTATTTTAGAGATAGGGTTTCACCATGTTACCCAGGCTGATCTCAACCTCCCGGGCTCAGGCAATCTACCTGCCTAGGCCTCTGAATGTGCTGGGATTACAAGTGTGAGACACCCTGTGTGGCCAGGCCTCTTCGGAAAAATAAGCCTGATATTTAATGTTATATGTCAACTTGGCTGAGACATAAATTACCCAGAGATTTGGTCAAGCATTATTTTGGGTGTATCACTGCAGGTGTTTCTGAGTGAGATTAATATTTAAATCAGCAGATTGAATAAAGTAGATTGCCTTTCCTAATGAGGGTGGGCCTCATTCAACAGCTGTGGGCATAGAACAAAATGGCAAACCCCTCTGTGAGTGACAGACCTCCTCCTGCCTGACTGCCTTCAAGCTTAGACATGGGACTGTTTTATCTGCCTTTGGACTTGAACTAAAACATCAGCTTTTCCTGGGATTGAGTCTGCCAGTCTTCAGACTAGAATTAGAAGCTGTCCTGGGTCTACAGTTTGCCATCTGAATACCTTTGGACAAGTCAGCCTCATAATTGTGTGAGCCAAATCCTTCCAACAAATCTCTATGTATCTGTAACTATATCTACATTTACATCGATAGCTATATCAACATCCAATTTGTTTTTTTCCCTCTGGAGAACACTTACTGTTAAATAAGCATTCTCAGTTTTGTCTATCAGTTGATGTGAAAACATTAAAAAATAAGAGAACAAACAATTAATACACTTTTTACAATAATCACAACAATGTAAACCTTTTTGTTTCATTACCAAATAATGTATAATTCCCATGTAATTGCTGCCATTTATTTTGCCCATGAATTTTTTCTGTCGTATCTTTGTAAGTTAGTGTTTTTGTTGTTGTTGTTTTTAATATCCTTAGATTCATTCCACTTCTCAACCCTGACATCAAAACTTTTTACTACATACGTCTCTTTGGGAGACTTCTTTCTTGCTAATCCAAACAAGAACATCTGCACAATTGTCAACCTGGAATTTACTTTATTAATCTCCTGGTTTGGAAACACTCCTTGGATGTTATATTCTCTCCTACTTTGGTTTACTGTTTTGTTGGCTTGTGCAAATTTTATATAACTTCTTAATAACTAACCTAGGTTAGACATTTTACTTGAATCTTTTCATATCACAGTAAGTCTTTATTTTACCCTCACATATAATTAATTTTTATGTGGTCATATATTTCCAGATTGGAAATAATTTCTCTTTAAAAATTTGAAAGAATTTATACATTTCCTTCAAAAATTTTATTCATTATATTTTAGAAACCAAGAGTAGGCTTGATATCTGTCTGATTATATTTTCTTTGTTGGTATAAGAGCCTCTTTTTTATCTGTTTAGTTTCCTCTTCTCTTTCTCTAGTGTTTATAGTTTTATTTTTATAAATGTAGTCTAATTATTTAGAACACTGTCTCCATGTAGGTGTTTATTTGGGCTTGTGTTTTGAACATTGCCTCCAGGTGTGAGTTTATGTGCGTTTTTATTTCCTACTTGAGGCTGGGCACTTACTAAATTTTCTCAATTCAAAAACTACTTTCCTTCAGCACCGATAAATTTTTATCAATGATTATTTCCATGATTATTTCCTATCCACTGTTTTTCATGTTTTTACCTAAAATTCAATTGTTTAATGTTAGACCTTACGCATCTTCAATATATCATGTATATTTTGCTCATATTATTCATTGTCATATCTTTTGGACTATTCTGTGAACACAATAAAATTATATTACTATTATTTATTGGTAATGCTCTTCATTTTCAAATTTAATACACACAAAGCATGCGTACACACACACATATACCACAGATATATTCATTTCCAGGATTTAAATGTTCTTTTACAAAATAATCATATTCTTATTTTGTAAACTGTGGGATTTCTTGAAACTTTTTGAAAACTCTAATTAGTTTGTGTGTGAGTGGTTTCTTTAAATTATCTCTTCCTTCAGGATAACTTTTGTGTTTGCAAATTTGAGTCTTTGCCATTCATTTTGTGGGCTTTCCTCGAATACCTGATGACTCTGAGTTTCCTGTTCATATTTAAGAATAAATAACCTCATTTGAAGTTTTGAGTTTTTGAGTTCTATTTATTGATTAGAGTTTTGTCCTAGAATGAATAAATGCATCAATCATTTCTTTTAGTTTCAGGTATTTCGTTGGGGGTCTTCTAAGTGTAATGCTGTGCCAGCACTGCCCTAATTCTTTGCAGGTTATCTACAGAATAACATCTTTTAAAAATTATTTCTTTATTGTTTACATTCTGGTCATTAATGCCTATATTTTATGCATTCTCAAGCATATGGGAAAAATTCTGCATATAGAATATCAGTTCATCTCTGTGTTCTCCCTGGCAAATTTTATGCCTTTTCTTTACAGTCACTGCCAAATCTGGGTCTCTTTCAGAGCTGTGCCTTCGTTGCTGGAGCCCTCTCAGTGTAAATACTTGCATGTAGCTCCACTGGGCTTGTTTAAACAGTCACCAATCCTTCACCTATGAACGTTACAGAAAAAGATCATCTTCTCTGATGACCTCTATGCCACTCCCATCAGGATTATGAGTTGTTATTTTTGTTCCCCTGCTACTGATGCTCTCTGAAGAGGAGTTAAAGGTGTTTGGGATCTATGCCTTTTCTCTATACCAAAATTATATTAAGTAAAACTTGAAATCAGCAGAAAACATAGAAATAATTATATGAGGAAAATCTATGTTCTCACAATCTAGATTAAACAATTGTTAACATTTTGTTGTATTTGATTCATTCATGTGTGGATGATTTGACAATAATTTACAAACATCATACTAATTCACTACACAATATTTCAGCACCCATTTTCTGAAAATAAGACCTTTTTCTGCATAACCACATTGTTACAATTTCAGTGAAGAAAATTAATTAAAATGATTATTAACACTTAATAATGAGTCATATTCAATATCCCCACTTATCTCTCCAATTATCTTTGCAGGATTTTCTTTCTTTCTTTGTTTTTTGAACACAAATCCCCATAAGTTTCAAGCATTGCATTTAGATTTATCTTGATTTTCCTTAATATAGAGGATCACACATTTAAATATTAACAGTTTATTTGTCATTATCTTTTGTCATGGAACTAGGTCCCCATTTTTAATTTTTCTGCTGGAATGAGAATCTTCCAGACATGTGCTCTAAATCTTTATTGCTCTATCTGTTTTACCATCACTCTTTTTTAGTCTCAAGACATATTTGGACAAAAGCAATCACGTAAAGGTCTGTCCTACTTAATATGGAGATGTTTATAAAAGCAGTTAAGAGTCTTCCGCCAGTCAGCTCTATACACTCATTCAGATGCAAGGGATATGTTTCTTGTACAGGATGCTCTCAGTACATTTTGTTGTAATAATCTCATATAAGTGATAAGATCCATTACCATTCTTGAAATCTATGATTATAAGTGCTGTAGAATGGTTTCGTAGTTAGTGCTTGAGATTTAAAGTAATACTGTCCCTGATTTATTTACTCACATATAGGATTTACTCATTTAAGTCAGTCAATATGAATATAAGAAAATTTTGTTTCTTTGTCTGAAATAATTTTATTATATACAACACAAACGACTTTTGCTGGATTCTTCTTGGTAAACTAAAACAGTGTTTCCTTTTTTGAAGCTGCCTGGTTTCATGCTACTGCTTATTCAGAGCTCAAGATCATCATAGTGGCCATTATATTAAGTACAAAGCCATTAGATTATACTTAAGGTATTTACAGATAAAAGGAGATCAGACCCAAAGATGATCTATAACTCTGCCTGAGTAATGTTATGCAAATTTCTCTCTTTCCAAAGCCACTGAATGCCCAAGAATATTTAACATTCTGTTCTGGTCTACTCTCCTGAGGAGACTCATTTGTTCTTCCTAGTTTAATTGTT
Source organism: Cebus imitator (assembly GCF_001604975.1). Lineage (NCBI taxonomy): Eukaryota > Metazoa > Chordata > Mammalia > Primates > Cebidae > Cebus > Cebus imitator. The sequence goes on along the minus strand of NW_016107350.1, from coordinate 2,217,290 downwards.
GCCATATGAGCAAGAGGAATATCACTTTACAAGGTTAGGAATTCCCTCTAACAGCCCAATGTGAGTTGAGAACTCCCCTGACTGGGTAACAGACCCAGAGCTATTTATCATCTGGAAATATTTCACCTTCTATTGAAGAGAGTAAAAATCCACCTCAAAAAGGCCCCCATGCCTCCCTAGAGGTATGCCAAAGAAGTGCACAGAAGAACAAAGAATATTTGCAATGCTCAAGAGCAAAAAAGCTTATGTGCTAGGATATATTATACATCCTGCTATAGGAAAAAAAAAAAAAAAAAAAAAAAAACAAAAAAACATACTATTCCCTAGTGCTGCCTTTCATCTTTCTTACTTTGCTTGAATATTGCATTCATGGCTACATATAAAAACCATCTTATTTTCTCAGATTATCATATTTTACAACTTTAGCTCACTCCAATTATAACCTCTTATTTCAGAGTGTCACCGTATGTGAATAAGTACTTCTGTAAAAGTTGGAAAGGTCAATGGCTAAGACTCAGGATTTGGGAAAAAAATATTAGAGAAGAAGGTTAAAATAGCTTCTTTCCTACATTTACAACCTGTAAAACATTTCACAAAGCTAGGCTGTAAGGAAAAACATTTACAGACAATAAAACACTCATATCAAGGTTTCAGTAATGGAATCTCGATTTGAATAACAGTAAATTTGATGTATTATTTCAAACAATGTAGTTATTTTTCAGAATAATAGATAAATATATGTGACTTAGTCTAGATTTAAAAATAAATGCCAATAACTATCAGTTATTAATAACAATACATTAGTTAGATGTCATTTCTTACTATTACTGTATCATCATTTCATTATTACTGTTATTAGCCCTTACTGAATATTAAATACTGTTACATGCCTGAAAGGTTTTATTTAATTTTGACTAACCACTTATAAGCTATCGTGACAAATATGATAATGAAATCTTTTAACTGAATTCAAATAGTCCCAAGTGCAAAATATAATTATCAAACTATATGTCCTACACTAATTTATTTGCATATGCACTTAATAATCCCAATAAAGCAGCTGAACTCAAATCTGAACTCGAATGTAAAACTCCATCTAATTTAATCTCTCTTTGTTAGTCCTTATTATTATTGTCGCTTCTATTAATGTTTTATTTTCTCTTTTACTATTGAGTTTTTATTTTCCTCTTTTAAATACCCTTTTATTTGATGGTATAAAATGCCTTGCTACATTAAATTAAATCAATTACAATAAGATAAATATAAGTAAGATTTCAAAAAGAAAAGCTAAATCTAGCTAAAAATTCTGCATTTTTGATACAAAGTATACACGATTTATTAATGAGCAAAATTTAATACATCAGGGATCAACCTTTAAAAACTATTTACTATATTCCCATTTCTTCATTGCAGTATAGATAAAATGACTTATAAATCAGGCATTTGCTCCACAATGTCTACTCTTAGCAGCATGTCTCCAAAACAGCTTCTTTCTCAAGAGAGAACAAGAGGGATAACGCTGAGTCTAAAGGCATCATCTGAAGAAGACGAAGATTTCAACAATTGCAGCTATCTGCCTTTCTGCCCATAACTGAGACTTTTCATAATATTCTCTTCATAAATAGGATGGCTTTATCAGAACAGAAAAGATGGGTCTCAGGTTTTCTGTATTTATTTCTTACTGATACTAAGGGAAGTGAAAATTTGGTTGCTATGACTAAATTCCTTGATTGTTCTTAATAGGACTATTTTAATAAGTCAAACAGTTTTGCCATCTAAGTATAATGATGAGTGCCATGTTATCTCAAATGTTTATGCATATTAAGGAAACGCATCTGCAGCTTATAAACTTTTGTGAATTAGTACCACTTTTTTGCATAACTTCAGAGATCAATATTCAATGTATTGGTTTTATTTACCATCTGTTCTCACAGTTAATCTCATAATCATCAGAAAGGGGAAAAAAATCTTCACAAAGCCCTTTGCAGCAAACTTGTGCAAATAATGATCTAAAGACAATTAGGAAAAAAATCCACCATACAGGGGAATAGATACAAAAGTGATGATCACCTATTATATTTGTAACTGGAAAGGTGAATAAAAAGCAGAGAATAGAATGTTTCCATATGTAGTAGTGAGAAGTACTCCCCTCATCCCCCCATATAACACCACAACTGTAGCTTTGGTTACAGGGTATGATAATAGCTCTTCAATAGCAGAAAAACGCTGGCTGGGAGCAGTGGCTCACGTCAGTAATCCCAGCACTTTGGGAGGACAAAGTGGGCAATTACTTGAGGTCAGGAGTTTGAGACCAGCCTGGCCAACATGGTGAAACCCCGTCTCTACTAAAAATACAAAAATTAGCCAGGTACCGTGGTGCGTGGCTGTAATCCCAGCTACTGGCATGGCTGAAGCAGGAGAATCGCTTGAACCCAGAGGCAGAGGTTGCAGTGAGCTGGGATCGCGCCATTGCACTCCGGCACTCCAGCCTGGGCAACAGATCGAGACCTCAAAATAAATAAATAAATAAAAATAAATAAATAAAGAAAAAATAAATAAAGAAAAATGCCTATAGTAGGTTAGAAATAAAAAAAAAAATTGCTTGATTTCCTAATTTTTAGGGTATAAGAAGAAATCTGGGATATTCATGGACATTTCCAGAAACATCAAGGTTTGCTCAAAACAGAAAATCGAAAGTAGAATAATAAAAGCTGTGGGAAAAGCATGCAAGACCTTGAAGCAAGCCATGAAGAGTCCGTCAGTCTAAAGGCTGCATAGAGAACCTCTACAAAGAGGGGAGGCAAACATTAAATTTTCAACTTTCTGTAGTTTGATGTAAGACTTTTCATTTTCTAGGGTTTCATTAAAACTTCACAAGCTTTTGAATTAAAAAAAAATATTAGGGCTGTTCTTCATATTTGGGTTAACATTTGGTGAATAGAAGGAACAGCAGAGAAGAAGAGATAAGAGATAGATTCTCTAGTAGAAATTAGGAGAAATGTTATGAATCCTATACATCTGCGTATATTTGAGGAGAGATTAGAGTTCACTAAAGTTCATGGATTAAACGTTAAAGGCATTTTAATGCACTTTCCTTGTGACAGGATTGGCTCTAGAAGGCTTAAGAATTTTGATGAGGAAGAAAGGGGAAAAAGAGGGAAAAATAGAAAGGAAGGAAGAAAGAAAAGACAAAAGTGTAGCCACAGGATTGTCAAAAAATAATAATTGTATAAGAAAAAGTATTCTTTTTCATGAAATGAAAATAATTAGAACACACATTATTCCTAAATAAGTTTTAAGAAATCAAATAAACATGCAGTTTCTAATGGAGGTTCTTCAATGTATTAGTAAATTCTTCCACAAAGTAATTTATCCATTTATTGTGAAAGTGATTGAATTTTGTAGTACCAAGGGATCTTTCGTTTTTAAACCAGTTAATTAGTTTTCATTAGATGCAATGCAATGTTTTGACCAGACTTTTCTCTTTGCTTTTCGGTGTGTTTCCTGATTAGCAGATAAAACATTGATCTCTTGACTTAAAAGTAGGTGACATCTTTCCTCAACCACAAGTCCTCAGATTGTTACAGAGACAGCCTTCCTGACTCACTCATTTGACTTAAAAAGGGAATGATTAGTCAAAAAGAATATGTTAAATTTTAAGATATAATGTTTAACATAAGTAATTATGTTAAAATTTGGAATATATTTGTGATTTCCAAATCAGTGGTTTGCTTTTGCAAAACGTGTACCAGAATGATATGACCCTACAAAATGGAGTTAATATAAAGTCCTTTTTACACTGAAATTAGCTTTAGACTACTAATTCTATCAGTGGCTTTCTCTCACTCTTAAAGGGATGTTAACTTAGTTGAGAGATATGCGCAATTCACAATTAGTGATGATGCAACAATATGATACAATGATATCAGATCGCTTTGTTTAATCTTATTCTTTCTCTGGTTTATGTACATTTTTTCACCCCTCCCATTTAATTTGTATCCTTTCTGTCTTTTGTTCTGAATTTTTTATCGGTTAGTCTAACTTTAGAGGTTGAGATATGAAATTAGACACAATTGTACCATATTTAGTGAGTTCTGTGTTTTCACCAGATCAAATACAGACCACATGGTCCATGCTCAGTAATGGTTTAATGAACTAATGATTTTTTAAAGGGATGAATGCATGCACATATAACAAGCCCATCTTTAAATGTTGTTGTCGTCTTTTGATTTTTTTGTTTAGCATATAGAGTGTACACAACATAAAAAGAGCTAAAATTCATAAGCATGAGCATCAGATATTTGAAGGGTAGAATCCCAAACTCATCATTTATTACCTTTGTGTTACTGTATAAACTACTAAATTTCTTTGCACCTTGGAATCTTTATATGTAAAATGTACATTGTAATATTTATATCAAAAATTTGGAGAATACGATAGAGAATTTGGCTTCATAATATTTGTTTTCCTTCATTTCTCTCCCTTCACATTCAAATAAACCCAGTGTAGCAATATTTCTTTCTATTTATATTAACTTCTATAAATGTGCATGAGAAAACTAATTGGATTCAATATAATGGTAGCAAAAGCTATCAAGGTTCTGTGTTTTGCCAGGCAACTTTCTAAAGGCTTTATGTGTCTAAACCCACTTTAATACTCAGAAAGACGCTATGATTACAATCCTACCATTAGCAGTCTCATTTTGTAGATGCAGAAATTGAGGCACAGGCAGGTTAACTTGGCTCAAGACACACAAGTAAAAATATGCAGAGCAGAGATTAAACCAGGTTGTCTAACCCCACATCTTTGGGACTAGCATTTAAACCAAATAATCTCACTTTTAATTTGATAACACAACGTCATTAAAAGAAAAAAAAAAAAAAAACTTTGGAAACTATCTGAAGAGAAGATAACAAACAAGCTGATTCTTTGGTCAGAGAATTGAATTAGCAACAGATGCAAACTACACAAAGTTTTGTTTTGTGACATCAGTTTGCTTGATCAAAGACAGATCTGTATTATTCTGAATGCATTAATAAAAATAGTTTCATTGAAAAGTACTTCTGGCTGCCCATTAGTAATTGTACTGATACTAGAACAGAAAACACGTTAGTACTTGCTTTCAGGGGAATCAGTTTTTTGAATGAAAATATGTTTCTTTGATGTGCACATTGTGCCATAATTTGCTTTGAAAGACATAAAATCCATAATATTAAAAAGGTAATACAGTAACTCCATTTAATAAGAGAAATGGTCATTAAAATACCTACTTTCTTTCTCACAGTGAACTAATAACTACACAGATTTGCGCATGTGTGTGATGATGTTTATATATGTTTTATGTGAGAGAAAAAAAGAGGAAAATATGGTATTTTCTTATGCTCAGACAAGCACAATTTTTGCAAAATAAATGCAAGGCCATATGTATATATACACACATACATATATATATATATATATATAGCAAGTACATATGTTACATATATATTTGTTTTAATGTATATATATATATATATATAAATTCAGATTGTGCTCTTAAGAGCATTTTTAAGACCATTGTTTTTATATATATGTAAATATATATAAATATTAATATATATACACTATATATATAAATATATACATATAAAACAATGGTCTTAAAAATGTTCTTAAGGACACAATCTGAATTTATATATATATAAAAATCAAGTATATATATAACATGTATTTTACATATAACTTGTATTTTATATATAAATACATATATTTTTATATATAACATGTATTATATATATATAATATGTATTTTATACATAAATGTATATAAATATTTATATATATATATATAAAACAATGGTCTTAAAAATGTTCTTAAGGACACAATTTGAATTTACAGTGTCTGCTAATTTTCAAGGGTTGTTTGAAGGTGACCTATTTTTGGTAGCATCTATTACTATTCGGATTGCTTAGTGTGTTAAAGCATAAAGCCACCTTACTAAAATCTTTTATTTCCTTTCCTTATTCCACAGCAACTACATTAAATGGATTTGAAAGTATAATATCACAAATGCAGAAAAAATAAATACAAGATCTTAGCTTGTTTTCTTTGCATTATGAATCAAGTTGTTTTTTGTCAAATTTATTGCTAAGAATTCATATCTCATAGTCTTATATCCTATAATAGTATATTATCTTATTTGCATGATAATTTATACCTAATATTTATTTTCTGCCTCATAGTGTGAAAATGAGTAATCTTAATCCCAAAGATAAATAGTAACTATCCTGTATAAGAAATGTGGTAAATTACGTCTTGTTTCTAAACACAGGTTAGTGAGAGATCATTTTTTTAAAGCTCTCATTATAAACACATTAAGAAAGGAATCATTCTCAGAGTTCACTTATTTCCCAATAGGCTAATAGGATTCACAAGAAACTGCCAAAGAGATAACAGTTCCATTTTGACTTTAACTTAAAAGAAAAAAATAAAATAAGAAGGCAAAAATGCAAAAAAACAAAACAAACAAACAAACAAAACTAGCTGCTATGGATGCTATAACTTGAACTTCGACGGCTTTTATTGAATGCCTGACTGAAATAAATTGATTTCAGGCTATTGCATTTTTAAAGGTCAGATACTTTTTTAAAAATGAGTTTCAGGATTATTAAAGCAGGTGCTTACTTTGGCATTGATTGAGGCCTTCAATACTGAACATTTCTTTTAAAGTTTGGTTGCTTTTCAGTAGAAACTGAATTTTTTGTTACTAAGCTTCTTCTCATAATGATTCTTGGAGTCCATGAAATTATGTGTGTGCATATGTGTTCATAGTACATTTTCTTAAAACTGACACATGAATGTTATTGACTGTAGAAGTGTATTATTTCCAAGATTAAAAAAAGATAGTTTTCTTCCTGATTATCTACTGTTTATTACAATTTTTCTTTTTCCAGGTATCACTGGTTGCTTAGTAAGATAAGTTACAGACAGAATTTATAGACAGAATTTCCAAGAATAATCAGGGTTCAAACATACTTCACTGTATTATTTTACATCATAAAATTTGGTGTATTAGTCCATTTTCACACTGCTGTAAAGAATTATCTGACACTGGGTAATTTACAAAGAAAAGAAGCTTAATTGATTCACAGTTCTGAATCAATTAAGTTTCCCCGCATGGCTGGGGAAGCCTCAGGAAACTTACAACCTTGGCAGAAGGTGAAGGGGAAGAAGCAGGGCACATCTTAAAAGGTGGCAGGAGGGAGAGGAAGAGAGATCATCAGGGGTAAAGTGCCACAACTTAATGCCATCAGATCTCATGAGAACTACTCACTATCGGAACAGTGAGGGGGACATCTGCCTGCATGATCCAATCATCTCCCACTAGGCACCTCCTCCAACATGTGGATATCACAATTCAAGATTAGATTTGTGGATGCAGGGAGGACACAGAGCCAAACCATATCACTTGGGCTTACTCAGTACTTAACTAAATCCAATCAAACCTCAACTTTCAGTTATGACTGAAATGCAACCTACAGTGTAGTAGGAAGTATTCTATAACCAAATTCACTCTCTCCCCTGAGTGTCCACATCTTGAATAATCCCCAGGACTTTCAAGACAATGGATTTTGTTCCTATGCTTGTGTTATGTCATATGGCACAGTTAACCTTCAGAGAAGATTGTTTGGGTGGGCCTAACCCAATCACATGAGATCTTTAAAGCAGAAAGTTTTTTCCAGGTGTAAGAAAAGGAAGTCCAAAACACATGCTCCAGTCAGCTTGGAAGAAAGCAAACACACATGTTGTAAGCTGTGGATGCAGAGAAACAACTGCAGGTGCTGAACTACCTACAGCCTCACTCACAGCTGGCAGTAACAAAGGAGTCCTCAACCCTAAGATATCATGGAGTGTCTTCTACCAATGAGTGACTTATCTTCAAAGCTGCTCTTCTTTCCTACGAGCCTCAAGAGAGGAACACAGCCCTGCTGACACGTTGGTTTCAATCTTGTGAGACCCTGAGCAAAGAACCCCACCACACGAGGTTGAATTTTTGCCTGCAGAACTCTGAGTTAATAAATAAGGGTTGTTTTCAGCTGCTAAGCTTGTGGGAATTTGTAGTGCAGCAATAGAATACTAGTAAATACAGATAAATACTGAAATCTAATATTTACATTGCTTCATTAAAAATACCATGCCTTAAGATTAAAGAGAATTTTTATTTCTTGGTTATGTGCTACAGTTCCTTGATACATTTTAATTTGTTTGAATATTTATTTTTCGCTGCCAGTATTCTTTCTCCACTGTTTCTGGTTGACACTTCTACCCCTACATTTTATCAGTGTTTTGGTACCTATCCTCTCTGTGAATATAGTGATATTGGTAATTACCACATTTTGTCCCTTGCCCACAAGCTAAGCAAGAGTCTTAGGCCTGGTCAATAATCATGGCCAGCTTTTTAGAAAAAAGAGTAGCTGCCTCACTACTCAGATGGTCCCCACCTCACTTTGCACCCTGGACAATGTGAGGTGTCTGAAAATGGAGAAAATAGAGCCTACACACAAAGGGAGACTGAGGTAAGAAAAATAAGGAAATGACAGAGGAAGGAGTTCTGACGTTGTCATGTCAATTCCAACAAATATTCTTGATTTTTCCACATATAATGAACTCATCAATCTTACTCTGAATTTGTTTTTGTTACCGTAAAGGACAAACAAAAGAAAACCAACATTCAGCCTAAGTGACCCCTAAAACATAATTTCCCACTTTCTTTCTCCATGCAACTGGCATTTATTGAATATTCCTTGTATTCAAGTTTCACATACTTGGGACAAGTTCATCAGTACATCCCCAAACATAACATGAGAAGAGGAACCTTATAATACATCAAAGTCAGTACAGCAGGTTTTGCTTACTCACTACTGAAATAAATCATCCTGTATACAGTTTGAAACAACTCTGTTTCTTCTACTAGGTCAAAGTGAAATGTCAGCCAATCCAAACTTATGAAGGAGGGAAATCAGGGCCGTTGATCTAGCGTATAGTGAGCTCAATATAGAGACAGAGATTTCATCATGTACATTTTGTCCAAAGGCAAATGAAATGAGCTGTCTACTTCTGTACTGATACATCATAGGCCTCTTTTGCTGCCATTCAAATAATGGCAGTTAATTAATCTTTAAACTCATGTATAGATTAATTTTACCATGTTCCATGCCAGTATTCTTCAACTAAGCCATCCTAAGCATTTTTTAAAACATGAGATTTCTGAAAATGAAAGCTTAGCAGCCACCTCATTATGCTAAATGTCCGTGGGAAAATGTGGGGCCAGGGTTTACAGTTTATCCCCACTCCCTTTTCCCTAACCAGAGGCACACACAGGAAAAATCACCCTCATTCACACAACACATTTAAGTCTTCTGCTTGAAACTTTGTGGTAACACTATTTGTCTGCTGTCCAAGCTAGCCTCTCGCCTATGCTTTTCTGCAAGAAACAATTTGTCCTCAACATAATTGTTCTTTGATTCCAAGTTTTGATGCTGCTTACATAAAAATAAAAAAAAATAAAAAAAATAAAAAAAAAACCCACAACATAAATACTGCTGTATTTTAGTTTAAAACAGGCTTCATTTAGTGTATTATAAAATGTTGAGTGCTTTTACTTCTCTGATCCTTCTGTGATTACAGATATAAAAATTGCCACCCATTTTATGTCTTGAATCCTTTTCTGAGTAGTAGATATACCATTTGCTGGCTCTGAGTACACACTGATGCTAATGAAGCTTGAACTTTATTGACCTTCTCATAAGAAGGAGAATAAGATATTTGAGAAGTCAGCTCAGGTACTTATCAGTA
>NW_016107350.1:2202809-2207415 GCF_001604975.1 Cebus imitator | reverse complement strand
TTACCAATACCTACTTGAGGTGTAGACAATGTCTTTCTTGTACTAGAACTATTTCTACTGTGACTCGAGCTGGCCAGTCTAGACCATTGCCCATTCCTTGGCCGGAGGGACTAGCCCTGGCCACGCCAGCTGCCTCCCAGTTGTATTGATCATAGGTAGCTCCTAAACCTATTGATACTTGTGATCAGATATTGCAAAAATGTTGTTAGTGTAATATAAATTGGTAAGGAAAAAGCATAGATTTTAAAAGGAAACAAAATGGTCTTCATGCGTGGCTTCTGTCGGCATAAATTCAGGCTGTTGGAACTAGGAAGTTCCTTAGAGAACATTGTTTCAATTACTTCATTTCACAAATGAGGAAATTGAGAATCAGGAAGGCTAAGTGATTTCCTCAATGTCATAGAGCTAGTTAATTACAGAAATCAGAATAGAAACTGGGTTATCCAACTCTCTGCCTAGGATTTTTTCTGTTATACCACATAAAATTACCTGCTGCTATTTGGGCTAGGTGGTTCATTATAGCAGCCTTTTAATGTTTCATAAATCAAAATAGTATGCTCCTATAAAATTTAAAACAGTTAAAAGTAAAACATGCTTGGTTTTCTGATGGTTTCAGATAAAAATGCATTACATTCAACGGATTTCATAATGATTTCATATGTAAATGTGTTATAGCATTTAAATGAGGAAAAAGTCAGTTGAACCGAAAAACATCAGGGACTGAGAATTGATGGCTGCCAAGATGAGAAAGGACAACATGAAATTCAAGCTCTAGTAGCAACGCAGAAAAATACAACACGGAGTAAAATTAGTAGATACCAGACTCATTATCTGACTTGGGTATGTTTGAAGAGAAAAATGTAAATCAAAAGAAATGGGATCATTTGTTTGTTAACAATTACATTAATATTTTTATTTGAATAATTGCTGCAGACATATGAATTATTTTTGAATATTATCTTCTTTGACATTATTAATAATCTTTTTCTTCTTAATAATCAAGATGAGGAGTCTAAAGCTTGGAATATTAAAATATTTGTCCATTACACTGCAGTCAGAGGCTGGGAACAAAACTCATGTGTCCTGACTTCGGCTCAATAACGCACTTTCTCTTTTGTTTTATTTTAAATTTTATTGGAATCTAGTTTAGAACTTTTTCACCAATGAAAAAGGATACTTTTCCTCCAATATTTATCCCTATTTAAAGGGCCCAAAAGTTGTGGCCATGAAGAAGCAGTAAATGATGAATATTTTCTGCATTTCACATCTTTTATCACATGTTATATATTGTAGGGTATAAAATTTTATGAAATTATAGTTACATGCCTGAAATGGATTTTAAATCTCTTCATTTTCTATGTCACAAGTGAGAGCCGTAAACCTGGAAAATTAAAGCTGCAGTGTAATTTATCTTATCCATAAATAGTTTACTATACATTATACAGTTTGAAGTAAACAATAATAGACAAGAATTAAAAATGATATTTCTCCAGGGAAAACTATGTGATAAATACTAGAGATGCCGTGACTATAACTGAAATTATATCACTTAAATGTAGACGGAAGATTCTCTACTTTCTACTTTTATCTTCTTTCTCTCATACTCAAAAGATATAAAAATGTCAAACAATACATATATTTTTAAAGTTGTTTCTTTATCTGTTTGCGCTGCAAATAGATAAATGAAACAGATCTGCAAATTTCCAAGCTAATAGATGATTACAGGTAAAGTAATTCACCTGATTATTTAGGATTGCTTACGAAATCTACAATTATTTTACACCTCACAATATTGTTTTCAAATTTGAGGAAGGAAATTTAAAAGTTATTACGTGACATCAAGTGACTTGAGGGATGAGGATGTATTTCATGAGAAGGAAAACTTGCTGAAGAGAAATAAGTTTTTTCTAAAAAGTTCTTGTTTTGACTTCTCTGGATCAGATGGTTTAACTTTACAACATGAGGCCAATAGCTGTATGTGAAGGAGACAGAAACATCACTGTTTGCAGTATATAGTGACCTTCATTCTTACTTTCTCCTTCCTTTCCCATGTAGCTCTTAATTTCCTCTCTCCTTGGCCCTACATATTTAATTATAAGCTTTACCTATAAGCAAAGCAAACCAAAAACGAGCAATGAAAACCTCTTTTGTCCCCGTAGCAGAAACAGCAGTCAATAAAGCAGAGAATGAAACTAGAATCTTTTTTTAACTAAAGCTGAGAAAAGTGTAAGCTTTCAAATTTTTTAAAATAGATATACATTTACACTGCAGTGATAGTGCAATTCCAGTCCTTCCGCCACAGTTCATGTGTGGTTTTATCTATTAGCATAATGTTAGTTTGCTCTTGCATCTTATATTGTGAGTTTATGTAGCACAGAGGGCACAAATAGTTTCCTGCTTAAAATGAGACCTAATCCTTTTGGGTTATTAATAATTAAAATATCAAAATTCATATTAAAATGTTAAAACTGTATAAAATATCAGAAAAATCAACCTACTTACTTATAATGGGCTGGGTAAAATATCATTGATGCTAGCTTTTTATAGAATATTTTCAGGGTCAGCATTTTAAGAGGAATAGCGATAAATAGTTTCTTACATATAAGCAAACTTCAACAGACGACCATATCTTGTGTCATTTGAATGAATGGACCATAGTTGGTCTCCTGAGAAGTTGGTCTATCCTTCATTTCATTACATACAGTACCCTAGGCTCTGCCTTTTTTTGTTATTCTTTTTCTCAAGGGAATGTTTCTTCCTTTAATATGAGACATAGATAAGGAAGAATCTTATATTTACTATAGTTCATGCATGTTTGTTTTAAAACATCATACATAGAAAATTAAATAGTACAAATGAAAGTATTTAATCATAAAGTTTGCCTTAAAGGTCACCAGTTCCATTCACAATGCTTAGAGGTGAAGAGCTTCCACCATTTACAATTTGCAGCAGAACACATTTGCAGGGAATCTTTATTAAAGCAATAGGCTGGGCGTGGTTGCTTACACCTGTAATCCCAGCACTTTGGGAGACCAAGGCGGGTGGATCACTTGAAGTCAGGAGTTCAAGACCAGCCTGGCCAACAAGGTAAAACCCCAACTCTACTAAAAATACAAAAATTAACCAGGCATGGCGGTGGGTGCCTGTCATTCCAGCTACTCGGGAGGCTGAGGCAGAAGAATCACTTGAACCCAGGAGGTGGAGGTTGCTGTGAGCAGAGATGGCACCATTGGACTCCAGTCTGGGCAACAAGAGCAAAAAAAAAGAAAAACAAAAAAAAAAAAAAAAAAAAAAAAAAAAAAAAAAATTCCATCTCAAAAAAAAAAAGCAATAGTAGTAGCCCTTCCCTTTTTTTCTTTATTTACTTTACAAATCAACCTTTAGTTACTATGCTTTCTTAGCTGAGACTTACCAATTTTTCTTCAAGTATCAATTAAGGTAGACATATTATTCATCATGAGAGAATTACCGTTCAGTATTCTTTGAGTGCTTTTCCTCACATACTTCTATCTTGGTCTTAAAAATGAAGCACCAACATTTAAAAGGCAAACACGAGACCAACCCTTCTGACACTGCCATTATATTTAATATTGTCTGATTCAAAATGTGGGTCTAAGAGCAAATGAAAATTGACTTTCTTTTTCAACTCCGCACACAAACCCATTGAACTGTCCCCTCAGGTTTGATGAGCTATCAGTTAACACTGCACTATTTTCACAAGAAATGTGATTTGATCTGAGAACTGCAGCAGCTTGGAACATATATTCCCAGAACATGTCTCTCAGACTACTGTAGCCATTAAATGTCTTTTATAATGTCCATGATAAATCTTAGTATTAATGAACAATATCAGTTAAAGGCATCTCTTTGGAACTGCAAGTCTAGTCTACAGGTGCCCACCTGTGATGGGATCTTCCAGCCATAAACGTAGATAGGTCAATCCATCAAGGTTTTCCTCAAACAAGTACACTCAGCACTAGTGCAGGTTTATTTTTTAGAAATTATTTTGTATCTCTAGGTAGATACAATGTAGAATATCATTTAAATGCACAGACTTTAAAATCAACTGCCTGGGTTTGGTGCTATGATCTTGGGCAAAATAATTAACTTTGTATGAACAGCTGTGGCAATTAGGAGAATTAAATATGATAGTAAGAGTTAAGAGTTTAGTACAATGAAAATATTTTGCACTACTAGGCATTACCTATTATTTCCTTGCGCCCACTTGCGTCTAGTTTCTTTTTCTCATTGTTGTTTGAGCCGATCTGCTAATTTGCTGTTATTACTGAAGTTCAGTCACAGCGTAGAAATGTGACTCCTGGCCTACCATGGTGGCTCACGCCTGTAATCCCAGCACTTCGAGAGGCAGAGACACGCTGATCATGAGGTCAAGAGATTGAGAGCATGCTTGCCAACATTGTGAAATCCCGTCTCTACTAAAAATACAAAAATTAGCTGGGCGTGGTAGGGGGAGCCTGTTGTCCCAGCTACTCAGGAGGCTGAGGCAGGAGAATCCCTTGAACCCAGGAGGCAGAGGTTGCAATGAGCTGAGATTATGACACTGTACTCCAGCCTGGCAACACAGTGAGACTCCATCTCAAAAAAA
>NW_016107350.1:2190638-2202789 GCF_001604975.1 Cebus imitator | reverse complement strand
AAAGAAAGAAAGAAAAAATGTGACTCCTGCCATTTGCTTTTCCTTTCTTTTTCTTTTTAAAGTTATTTTGTAGAGATGGGGTGTTGTTATGTTGCCCAGGCTGGTTTTGAACTCCTGGCCTTCAGCTATTTTTCCTCCTCCTCAGCCTCCCAAAGCACTAGGATTATAGGTGTGAATCACCACACTCCACCCCATGTGCTTTGTCTTACGCTTAATGTTTTTTGGTTATTTCCTTCTTATCTTTGACAGCTTGAGCCAATATCTATGCGTACTAGGTAAATGTCACATAGGACACTGAGCCTGGTATCACATCAGCCATTGGCCTGAGGGCAAATGATATCTGCAAGACTAAACAGATAAAGCTCTATGTGTAAGTCTCAGAAAGAACAGGAGGACTTATCTCTGGTTGCCATTTTATTTGGTTAATCTCCACAAAAAAGCAAAGGGCTAGACTCAACCTCTTCATTCTTACTGTAGCAATCTGGAGTCAGTCCATCACCATGTCTGTTTCCAGGTGTAAAATGACATAATTATTCATTTAATCTCCACATAGAAAGTATGAATTACTCCTGGCAGGAAATACTGCAGCAGCCAGGAGGACCCTCACATTTTTCCATGTAGAAGAATCAAAGATTCTTACATTCAATCTTTAAGTGATGGTTGGATAGCACAAATGTTTTACCTGCATACAAACTTAGCTAATGTGAAATTTATTTGCAATATTCTTCAGCTGTAAAAGGGTAGCTATACTTTACTTAATATCGATTCAGTTTGAAACAAAGCCTATCATAGCTATTAAAATCAACAGATGTGGCTGGGCATGGTGGCTCACGCCTGTAACCACAGGACTTTGGGAGTCCGAGGTGGGCAGGCCACCTGAAGTCAGTAGATTGAGGCCATCCTGGACAACACGGCAAAACGACGTCTCTACTACAAATACAAAAATTAGCTGGGCCTGGTGGCGTGTGCCTGTAATCCCAGATACTCAGGAGGCTGAGGCAGGAGAATTGCTTGAACCTGGGACACGAAGGTTGCAGTGAGCCGAGATTGTGCAATTGTACTCCAGCCTGGCGACAGTGCTAGACTTCGTCTCAAAATAAATAAATAAATAAAATCAACAGGCTTTTTATTTTACATTTGTTCTTTACTTACATCATGAGACAAAAAAAGTAATCTGTACTCTATAAAATTGTATTCACAGTTTTCCTTTTCCTGAATATTTTACTCAGTCATTACAAATATTATTGATTACACAAATTTTAGAAAAAGGTAAGTCATATGATAATTGGGTATGTACTTTATCCAGAGCAATGTTCTCACTCAAAAATGTCTCCCATTTTATAAATTAGAAAATAAAGACCAAGACATATTGAATAACTTGTCCAGTCCTACATAGCTTGAAGATAGAGAGTAAAAACACAGATACGGCTTCACACTCTAAATTTATCACCATTAATTGTTGCAGCTTTCAGTAAATGATTACTTCAGAATGTTAAGTCATAAGACAATGAGATTTGCTATCTTTGCCTTTCTGAAGCTAGTGAACTTCTATTTTAAGCCATGTCTTTAACAGTTTCTTAGCCTTTGGGGATCTGATTGCAAAGTTGATAATGAGCATGACAGTCACTGCTAAAGGCCTACCCAATATCCAGTCCCTCTTCTCCTTATTAATAGAATCCTTCCATAGTCACAGCATGTAACATCCATGGCTGTGGTTTGGGTAGCAGTGTGCCTAATTAAAATGCTCACTCCTCCCAGAATACCTCCGAGCTAGAGTGGACATGTGACTCCATTTCACCTTATGCAGTAAACATGGAAAAAAATCTTTTGGGGCTTTTCAGAAAAAAAAAAAAATAATTATTATTATTTTATTCTACTTTTTAACTTTTTTGTTTTAGGTTCAGGAGTACATGTGCAGGTTAGCTATATAGGTAAATTGAGTGTCACGGTGGTTTTGTGTACAGATTATTTCATCACCCAGGTAATAGTCATGGTACCCAATGGCTAGGTTTTCATTCCTCACCCTCCTTCCCTCCACTCTCAAATAGGTCCTATCTGTAGTTCCCATCTTTATATCCACCTGCACTCATACTGGATGTACCGTTTGCTGCTTTTTTTTCATCTTTCCCATTTTTTCCTTTGTCTTTCCCATGGCTTGCTGAAATAATGATTAGAAATGCAGAAACTGGTGTACAAGCATGGGGAAGAAGGCCACATGTTTAAGATAATAGACTGAGAAATTAAAAGGTCCTTTTCTTGATGTTATCATGGGGTTGCTGTATAAGACCCAGGATGCCAATCTCTGGACTTCTTTTTCCATGAGAAAAATACATCCCTCTTTGTTTAAGAGATTACAGTTGGATTTCTGTTCCATGCAGATGAATTAAAATCTGATTTGGGGGATTAGTAGGCCAGTATTTTTCTTCATGCAGCAGTATTGATACTTGTAAAAGTTATTTATGACTTTATAGTAAGAGTCATATCAATGTAAAGCATAAGTAAAAGAAAGACTCTGAAACTCATTTAATTTGCTCTATACTAGGCAGTAAATATAAAATGAAAAATATCCCAAACAGTTTGATGATTGACCCCTTTAATTTTTATTTTTTTCTAACTGACAAATGAATACCTTATGCAAAGAAAGCTTATAATAAGCTCTTTAATAAATAATGAAACAATCATTTTGTAAAGCATTTTAAAAAGACAAGCACATTTAAAGGGAAATGATCTGTACTGACAATACAGAGCTATCCTTTTGCTATAAATCAGATAACTCTTCTATTTGCATAAAACTTAAAGTTTGTGTTTTAATAATTCAGTTTTACATCTTTTAAATATATTTTCTTACAAAATATGATATATATTTAAAAATGATATTTATTCATTGGATTTCTTATCCATGTTCCTTCTACAACATAATTAAAATTCAATTCACTCATTTACAAATTGTCTGGTTGTAACTTATCTGATTGAGCATCCGTAAGAAATGTGTTTGAGAAAAATTATTTTTTTATAAAAATGCAAATATGGGTATCTTCTAGGAACATGTGGGTAATCCTTTCAATAAAGAAGATTACACAAAATTTGGCCATAGCATGTCACGCACCTCCATTAGCCTGGCGACACATCATGAAATAAAGTATTTCATTAGCTTGCTGAGACAAGATTCAGTGTACAGAGCAATATGGAAAAAATCAATATAATGAACATTTTCATAAGCTCAGATTTCTTGATTAAAGTATGATTCTCTGAAGACTGATTCAAAATGGATATAAATATAAATACTTTCTTACTGAGCACTCTTAAGAAAAAGTTTGGACCACATTCCATTTTGAACATTATAAATTATGATTTCAAAAATGATAAAATATAGCTGAAGAAAAATATTTCAACAAAATGGGCTTTTGATTTAGTGGATATATGCCTAAAAACTGTATATTTTTCATTTTAATAACACCTGTATGGGAAATATATATGGGTGTTAAGGGATCTTATTGCCAGTCAGAGAATGGAATTTGCTTTTATAAATTTATGAATAATCCTTGCCTCATATAATATATACAAAATTTTCAGTATGATGCATGTATATTAAATATGTATAAGAAGAACTATAATCTTCACATTTTCTCCAAGCATTTATGTGAAAAAAAACATGTGAGCTGGGGAGAGAGCCAGAGGTTTAACTGGAATTAGATAATGCAGCCATCCCTCACTGTTAATTTTTTGCCTTGCTATTCCATTATTAAGCAACTGAAATGATCTTAAAAGCCAACCATTACAATCATTAATACTCAAAGTAAATATTAAACTTACAGATGCAGTAATCTCAAACCTAGCACTTTCATTCAGCAATAGATTCTATCATATGAAGAAAGCCAAAAAGACAATTTCAGAGTAAACACGGTTAATGGAAATTACATTTTGAAAGGGCCTCAATTACATTGACAGTGGACCATCCTGAGCACCATAGGAAAATGTAATTTCATTGAATAATTCCAGTGTTGCATTGACTGGATTCAAAAAGTGAGAAATTGACATGTGTTTATAAAAGGAAAAATACTTGACTGCAACATAGAAAATAAATGGAGAAGAAGCACACTGGAGTGTGAGCTTCTAAAGGGAATATTTCCCTAAGATTCATTTTAATTTTTGTTACATAGCCAATAAATAAATGTTTGTTTGTTTTGTTTTATGAATGAATGAATAATCAGTAGGCCTCCCTTTCAAAAAAAAAATTAGATCTAGGCTAAATTTCAGAAGTATAATACTAAGAAGTGTCTTTTTGAATTTAAAGCTTCATGCTATGTTAAAACATTTTCGCTCAAAATTATCTTTTTTTTTTGTCCCATTTCTGTCACAGCACTTTGAAATAGTAATTTAGTTTTACAAATGGGAATGATTTGACTAGGAAAACAGGAGGATCTGATGTAGAAAAAGCCTCAAATCCTGGATCCAGACTCAATGTATTTATGTTATCAGTGAATGAGAATACAAACATACTCATTAAACCTCAGTCTGTTTCTCTCCTTTCTTCTAAAACAGCAGCCCCTTATTTTCTTACCTCTCTGTTCATTATTAAGCTGAAAACTTATGGTTTGCATTTTCATAAGATGCTTGTAAAAGACAATTCCTTCCTTGTGCTGCTGTTTTGTAGTAATTGTTCAAAACTTGTTATGAAGCTACTCTCAGTACTTATAAATCATAAACTGAGCACCACTGGAGGAATGAGAGGACCAGTGCACATTGTTAGCAATATGAAGGCTCCTGTTTCACTCAGTAAAACCGAAATCTCTGGAGTGGACTTCAAGTTCCTACACTTTCCGGCCCCTGCCCTCACTCCCACTGTTTCCTTAACCTCATTTCATATTACTCTCCTCTCTGTTCCACACACACTGCCCTGCCACCTCAGGGAATTTGCACTGCTATTCCCATCCCTAGAGTGCAGCTCCCTAGATACCCACATGGCTAATTTTTACTTCTTTCAGTCCGCATCATTGCTGAAATATCAACAAAATTGAGTATACTTGTTAATCTCACTTTAGTTTGCATTAGACATGGCGGGGTACATGTGCAGGTTTGTTACATGGATATATTGTGTGATGGTGAGGTTTGTGCTTCTAATGTACCCATCACCCATATAGTAAGCACTGTACCCAATACGTCATTTTTCAACCCTCATCTCCCTCCCACCTTTTGGAGTCCCCAGTGGCTATTATTTTCCTCTTTATGTCCATGTATATCCATTGTTTAGCTTCCACTTATAAGTGAGAATATGCAGTATTTGATTTTCTGAGTTATTTCACCCAGGATAATGGTCTCCAGCTCTAACCATGTTGCTGCAAAGCACATGATTTTATTCTTTTCATGATTGGTGTATATATCATATTTTCTTTGTCCAGTCATCCATTGATGTGCTCTTAGGTAGATTCCATGACTTTCCTATTATGAATAGTGCTGCAATAAACATACCAGTTCAGGTGTCTTTTTAAAAAATGATTCCTTCTCCTTTGTGTAGATATCCAGCAGTGGGTAAATCCCATTTTAAAATGCAACCTGCTTTGACCTCAAACACTCTTGATCTTTCTAATTGTTGTGATCTACTTAAAAAAAAAACAAACACTGGCCATTTACTAATGTATTGTATTAAAACATTTTTACCTGATATTTATTGTTTCTTTATCACTCTAGAGACCTTAATTTCTACGAGAGCAGGGGAGATTGTCTGTTTTACACTCCAAACGTACCCAAACCACTCAGTCCAGTGTTTTGTTTACTGCAATTAGTAGACATTTTTTGAATTCATGAATAAGTTTATAATCAGTCCTTCAATTATGTCTTCCTAAATTGCCAGAAATTGTATATCTAGTCAACTTACTCTCATACTCTCTGCAATGGTTTTTCAAATGCATTCAAACTTACGGTTCCCTTAGAACTTCTGGTGCCAATCCATTACCTTTCCAGCTTATAGGTCACCTATGTGGTCAGCTTGGCTTAATCCACTGGAAAAGCTTTCTATCCTCTTTCTACCAACTATTAAAACTGTTTATCTTAGCTTTCGGAAACATCTTCCTTTGGCCCCTGAGGCGTCCCACTTACCTGATTTTCCATCTCCTCATCTTGCCCTCTATCAGCTTCCTTTGCGTGGTTATACCGCCTTGCCCTGCTTATTGGATAGCTCTATGTCTGTGCTTCAGGCCACCTCTCTTCTTTTAATTGTTTAAAAATGTATATGAGGGTCTCACTGTGTTGACCAAGATGGTCTCAAACTCCTGGCCTCAAGTGATTCTCCCATCTTGGCCTCCCAAAGTTCTGGGTTCACGTGCATGAGCCACCGGGCCCAGCCAAGCCCCCCCTCTTCTTATTTGAAATGCTTTCTCAGGTAATTTTATTCAATTTTACAGCTTCAATCCTTGTTAATACACTGAAATATCCTTCTCATCTAAACTGCTTTTAAGGTCCAGTCTACTGTTTCAGTCTCTACTTAGAGGTCTCATAACTCTCCGTCTATAAATGTGTAAATAACAAGAATTTTACCTATTCAGAAATTATATATTACTGAACATTACTCGTAACTTAAATGTGAAAACACCATCATTTTGAATCTTATGTCTGAAGGCTTTAGTGAGTTCACTTTTAGATGTAACATTTGCAAACTAATAGATGAGAGATGGAGCTTTGAGTCAGATATGGGTTTGAGTCCAATATCTGTCCTTTTTAACTGCATTCATTTTCTTATCTTATCTATTCCTCAGGGTCCTCGTCTGTATAACCTGATCACTAACAGTAATTAGCACATAGGGTCGCTCTTAGCATGAAAATAGATAATGCATATAAAGTGTTCACAAGGTTGTAAAGGTGACAACCTGGCATTAATACCTCAGAATGAAGTTTTTATTATAATTAAAATAGGTATCGTCCGTTTTATTTTCTTGTTTATCTCAAATTATAAACTTTCTAAATGAGTCATTTTCTTTAATATTGGCCTGTGAATCATAAACAAATAATTCATAGGCCAATATTAAAGAGAATGACTCATATTATTTAAAATTATTTATTTACACTTTTGATAATAAAAACAGGCTTTCCAAATAGTTGCATTCAAATCACTAAATTAATTGTTTTAGAAAACTTCTATTCTTAGATTGTATAAGAAAAATCTAGTACAAGAGTAGATATCGCGACATAAGAAAAACAATAAAGGTAATAATAGATCCTGGATTTGTCTACTCATGTATTAATATTAAATGAGGATGTTAACAAGTCAAGAGATCTGTTATTCAACCTGGTGGCGATGGGTAATAGCATGTATTTTATACAGTACTTGAAAATCAGGAGAATGGATTTCAAGTGTTCTCACCTTAAAACAGGGTAAGTGTGTGAGGTAAGGCATATTTCAATTGGCTTGATTTAGCGATTGCACAATGTATGCATATTTCAGAATATCCTGTTGTACACCATAAATCCATGCAACTTTTTCATCAATTAAAAAATAGTAAAATGAGAATAAACACAGACCAGGAAGTAACAGCTTGGCTTCCACTAAACCTACTTTAGAAAAATAAGACATTATGTTGTTTGTATCAATTGGTTTGCAAAATCTGGAGAAATTATTTGTTGTTTAAATCATAACACTTTCTGGTTTCCTTTACTTCCACTGTTACTGTTAGGTTGAGAAACTTAAATAAATGTATAGAGCTGAAAACTGAAAATACCAGGCACTTAACCTTCTCCTTGTGGTTTTCCAGAAAGAAGATGGTGAAGTTAGAAATTCTCCTGGTTTTCTTTCATTTATACAAAATCACACAGTAGCCAGGCTATATAATGTGTTGGTTGATGATTTCAATGCCTGTTGCACATATCTTTTGTTATTTTGTGGCTTTCCTAGATTTTTTATCATTATTCTTCATCTATCTACTTTCCATTGCAAAAGAAATGTTTGTGTTGTGTATATGTTGAATGTACATGCATGTTGTGAGAATGAGAGAAAAAGAGAGAGACAGAGACCCAGGGACAGAAAGAGAGAAAATAGGGGCTAATATAGATTTTGTCTTCATTAGAAGCCAAGCCCATGAAGCTGGTTGACTTCTTGCTTCCCTCACTGCTGTTATTTCTGCATTATCGTGACACTTTTGGTACCCACCATGTATGTGTTAACTGTGTTGTAAATGATATTCCCAATTTATGGAATTATGAAGATGAGATGCGTTATTTATAAAAGCAGTTAAACTCTGCTCACGTGAACTATACAAGTTTGTTTTTGTTTGTTTGGAAATGGAGTCTCGCTCTGTTGCCCAGGCTGGAGTGCATGATCTCGGTTCACTGTAACCTCTATCTCCCAGGTTCAAGCAATTCTCCTGTCTCAGCCTCCCAAGTAGCTGGGATTGCAGGCACAGGCCACCAAGTCTGGCTAATTTTTGTATTTCAATAGAGATGGGGTTTCACCATGTTGGCCAGGCTGGTCTGGAACTCCTGACCTCAAGTGATCTGCCCGCCTCAGCCTCCCAAAGTGCTGTGATTACAGGCTTGAGCCACTGCACCAGCCTCCAACCTCTTTCAATTGTATTTTTATTATTAAAAGCTTCAAGTTTCACAGCTACTTGAGGTTTGATTGTATCCTTTGTTTTATCTATAAGCTTGCTCATGGAGACTTGCCTGTCTCTCTGTTTGTGATGGTTTTGTTGGGAACTCATTTTCATAGAACTTTTTATGAGGACTATTTGAGGCCTGAGCTTAGGGTATATTCCTCAGCAGAGGATTTGGATTTGCATGTCCCTGATATCTGGGACTGCTCCTGACCTGAGACTATTTTAAAACCACATTTGGGACTTTAAGTTCTTCTGGGACCACTCCCCAGTATGAAGGAGAGCTCATGGGTCAGAATTCTCTCAGGAATCCTCTCTTCACTGTCTCTATACAGAGCAATCTCTGAGACTGTTGTGGTTATTGTCCATCCTCTTCTATGGATAGAACTTACTTAATTTTTTCAATGTTTTAGCCTTATTTAGGGGTGATAACCTAAGTTCTACCAGGACTATGGGGCCATAGTCCTTGTTTACTTTCTCACACTTGTGTGTGGTCTATTAAATCTCAAACTCTGCATTAGGTTTTCTGGATGGGACCGCAGTGGTGCACTTCTATTGCCATCAAGAAAACATAATGCAAGAATGCTGAGGTGACTAATAAACCCTGTTCTTATATTCTGGATCTGCCACCACCAAGGCCATGTTCTTTCAGGGTTTTCCCAGCTAATGACTAAGCAAAACAGAACTAATAATGCCAGCTCATCCTCCTAAGATGTGCACTCCTCTGACTTTGGCTAGAGGACTCACTATCTGTCTGGTCAATATTACTTTTTTTCAGAGCTGCCTTATTATGTGAGGGTCTTCCTGCACATCCTTCTTCCATTCACAAATTTCAGCCTTGCATCAAAATACAAAGGCTCTCCCTATCTTCTCAGGCACCTTTCCCTTGATGCTTCACAGAAAATTTCCCCCCAGATTTCTTGAACCTATAATTATAATTTGGTGATTAGAACTGATGAGTAAGTAGCAAACACTAATCTAGGACAAGCATACTTTTCAAAAGCAATGTTACTTGTTGATTCTGTACCTTAAGAATTTCCTTTATAGTACCATCAACTCAACAACTGTGCAGTAAAAATAAATGAATAATTAATTTAAAATTTTTTATTTTTAATGTTATGTGTTCTAGAAGAAAGGCTGTAGTTGGCCAGATGCAGTGGCTCACATCTGTATCCCCAGCACTTTGGGAGGCCAAGGTGGGTGGATCACTGTAATCCTAGCACTTTGGGAGGTCAAGGTAGGTGGATCACTTGAGGTCAAGAGTTCTAGACCAGCCTGGTCAACATGGAGAAACCCCATCTCTACTAAAAATACAAAAATTAGCCCAGCGTGGGGGCAGGTGCCTGTAATCCTAGGTAGTTGGGAGGCTAAGGCAGGGGAATTGCTTGAACCTGGGAGGCAGAAGTTGCAGTGAGCCGAGATCACACCACTGCACTCCAGTCTGGATGACAGAGTGAAACTCTGCCTCAAAAAAAATAAAAAGAAAAGAAAAAGAAACTTTGCAGTTTCTCATTTTGCGAAAAATGAGTCAGCACTGTCTTTTCCTTATCAACATAAAACAATTGCATAGGCTTTTTGGCTAAAAATATAAAATGTATCTGAGAAATGTATATACTAAGTTTTTTTTTTAAAATTTTTATAAACTATTGCTTTGCCATCATATTGGAGGGTGTGTCAGTAGCGGCCGAATTTTCCAGAATTTTGGTGATACATACGTGTGACTGTATCTTAAGCTAATGCAACCAATTAATGGTTTGTAACATTTTCTCTTTTGCTTCCCCCTTTTCCATTCCAGTTTTCACATAATATGGATAGTATCTTCTTACTTTTCCTGTGATCATGAGAAAGCTGAACTAAGTATTTATGGCCATTAACCGCCCCCATCCATTTAACCACCCATATTACACATCTCTGATGTAATTCGAGCCAACTTAGCAAGGCTTTTATTCCGGGTGAATGCCCCACTTCACCCAATCATGAATGCTCTTTGCTCCATGGAACTCTATTGCTTTTGTTCCCAGAACCAATTATATCTTAGCTAATCTCTTGCCCCTTTAATTATCCTTGATAGTTTTCCGAATGAAATGTACAATCTGTGAACACATTGTTAGTACCACTCTCTGGTTTATCCATTCATGGATAAGGATACAGAATTGTCTTCTGACTCCAGCTTATTATAAATTCATTATTCTCAATTGTGCCCAGTAACAAAATTTCCCTTGCCCTGGGTCAGCAATATTCTCAATCATCACTATTACTTAACTGGAAGTCTCCCACATATTTAGAATTTAGATTTATATGTGCCTATCCCACTCTGCCGGATATATGTGTTCATTTCTTGATGAGCTCTACATCCTGCAATGCTCTGATTCAGAATTTTGGGGCCCAATCCCTATTCATTTGTGTCTTAACAGTCTTTGAAGGGATGTTTTCCTTCAAGGATTCCTTGAAGCTTCCCTCCAAGCAAAGGTGAGATGCCTTTTGATTCATGCTTCCTTTACTACCAGCCCTGGTTTAGCTGACTTTTTAGTGTAGGATTTGCAATTAACACACAATAAAGCCTCTCTGAATTTCAGTCTCTTTTCAAGGGAAATAAGCATAAACATAATGCCACTCAGTACAGATGGAGAGGTTAGTGAAAATAAGCAGTGTTTATGAAGGCATGCCAGAAGGAAGATGGGCCAGCCATTTTCTCTGGATACTGAAATTCTTCCTGAAATGAAGCCAGGCCTGCATAGAGCATTAATTAATCCTCAACCACATAAAATTCAGATCTTACAGAAGCGCTTTTTCAAAATATTCTTACAAATAATTAGAACAGGGAAATTACAAGAACATACTCTTTAAAATGTCAGATTATTTACTGTAAAGTTATTATTTATGGCCATTACTTTCAAAACTCTTAGAAAATGACCAATGAGAGATATTTTCTTATTATGCAGCTAAAAGGAATAGTTTTGCTTTTTATTGAGCAAAACAATTGTGTGTATGTGCATTTAACTTCTGGAAGATGTGTGTCATGTAATTGTGTCTGTATTTTCTATTTTCGGAGAGATGGAACACTTAGAGCCACATGTGGAGTGCATTACGAGAAATTAATTCATCTTGGCATGGACTTTGTATACTAACTTAATCCCTGGTTTCATAGAATTTTTATTTTTCTTTTTTATTTTCATGTCCTCACCCAATTAATTTTATTTTCTGTCATTCTGTTGCATTATAGGTAATTATAAGGCACAAAGCCTTTCTGAAAAAGAACATGAAATAAGCAACTATGCAAAAAAGATTAATATTCTATGAACATTTCATATCTTATACATAACTATCAAAGCATACACAATACTTGACATTTTATACATGTTTAGCAAACATTTATTTACCAAATTAAGAAAACTAGGGATTGGAAAATGAAGCTTTTCTTCTATTTTTTATTAATTAAAAAATACTACTAGAGTTTGTAGTCCTGGCTGACTTTTATCTCTATACAGTCTACTCTCTATTATTGAAGTGCAGATTAATGGTTTATTTTTTTTTTTTTATTTTTATTTTTTATTTATTTTTTTTTTTTT
>NW_016107350.1:2188302-2190563 GCF_001604975.1 Cebus imitator | reverse complement strand
AGAGACGGGGTTTCACCTTGTTGACCAGGATGGTCTCGATCTCTTGACCTCGTGATCCACCCGCCTCGGCCTCCCAAAGTGCTGGGATTACAGGCTTGAGCCACCGCGCCCGGCCCCAGATTAATGGTTTAAATATAAATTGCATCCAAAATTTACATGGACTTATATAATTAAAATACTATATTTTTGAAAATCTCCTTTAATTATTAAGAATCGGTTTAAACAACCAGAGATATATGAACATGGATGCTATTGGAATTTCTGATTAACTAGCAAATTCCACTTGGAACCTACAATGTACAATGACATGTGAATTCCCTTTTTCTGTTGTTTGTATTGTATTTTTAAACATCAAAAGAAGAAAATGTTTTTAACTTTTAACTCTAATATAAAGTTATCAAATAACGAAAAGAATTGTTAGACTTTAAAAAACATTACAATAGAGAGAAGCAGAATAAGTTATTTGTGATATGAAAGAGAAAAATGATGAGTTAATATAATTTTCGTTCCAGTTAAGAAAATGAAAAAGTGCATGTTGCCTCTTCAACTTGCAAATTATATTTCTTCTAACTTTAAAAGAGTAAAATTTGTCTTTCAGTTGATAGTGAGTTTCAGGCAAAAAGCTTTTACCCTGATGATTTACAGAACTGCTAAAATGTCCATGTGTTATTCTATAGAGAATTGTAATGGAGTTTAGTAGTATAAAAGTGTGAAAAATGTTTTTTACCTTAATATATTATATTTACTTGGTTGGGTTATATAATATTCAAAAATAGGGAATTTGGAACCTGAAAACCTTGATTTCAGTTTAGCCTTCACTACTTACTGAATGTGTAACTTTGAGCAAGTTATTTCATTTTCCTCAAACTAGGTTTCCTCTTAGATGAAAATACAGTATATACCATTCTTTCATATGATGTATTGAGGCCAAGAAGGAGTAATATATAGTATAACTAGAACTTGGTTTTAAGTTATTTAAAAATTATTCACTAGATATAACTTGTGCCTGTATGAAAATGAGAAACTTCATCTCTGTATGCAGATACCATGTTTTCATTATTTGATAGAGATAAATATACATGGAAATTGTATTAAAATTTATACTAAGCTGCAAGGTGCCAGGTGAGTCAACCAAATTATATGGACACGTCAAAATATGCTGTTTTACCTTTTTTTTTATACCGCTATAAAGAACTCCCAGAGACTGCCTAATTTATAAAGGAAAGTGGTTTAACTGACTTACAATTAAGCACGGCTGGGGAGGCCTCAGGAAACTTACAATCATAGCAGAAGATGAAGGGGAGGCAAGGAACTTTCTTCACTAGGGGGCGGGAAGAAGTGCCGAGCAAAGCGTGGCAGCATTCCTTATAAATCCATCAGATATCGTGAGACTCACTAAGTATCACAAGGAACAGCAGGAGGGAAACCACTCCCATAATTCAATTACCTCCCCCTGGTCTCTCCCTTGACACGTGGGGATTATGGGGATTGTAATTGAAGAGATTTGGGTGTGGATACAAAGCCTAACTTTATCACATTGAGTGAATGCATGCATATTCCTAAATGCAAACATTGTAAATACATATATAAATAGACAGATATTTAGTGGAATGTAGATTTCTCTAAAAGTCTATGCAGTTTTCATGAATATGAGGTGCAAGAACAGTAGCATTAAGAATCTCTAATACTGGCCGGACGCAGTGGCTCACATCTGTAATCCCAGCACTTTAGAGGCTGAAGTGGGCGGATCATGAGGCTTGGAGATGAAGACTATCGTGGCCAACATGGTGAAATCTCGTTTCTACTAAAAAACAACAAATTAGTCGGGCATGGTGGTGCACACCTGTAGTCCCAGCTACTTGGGAGGCTGAGGCAGAGGAATAGCTTGAACCTGGGAGGTGGAGGTTGCAGTGAGCCGAGATTGCACCATTACACTTTAGCCTGGGTCACAGAGTGAGATTCCATCTCATAAAATAAAATAAAAAGTCTCTAATGTTATATCAGCTTATACTAGATGTGGTGTAGAATTCTTGAAAGGAGGGTAGAGTAAGTTCCCATTTCTTAGCTATTCTTAATATAAAGCATTTTTAAAAATTCTCGGTTATAGGATCCATGAGACAAGGCTTTAAAGTATCTGATTGATTTAGATATTAATGACATATGGGTTTTTTCTTATTGTGAAGATGATTTTGTAAATCTCATCTTTTTAAAGTGTCTCTTAATATGCTTCCCTTTTTTTCTTCTCTTTTTTTTTTTTTTTT
>NW_016107350.1:2141600-2187879 GCF_001604975.1 Cebus imitator | reverse complement strand
CCCTCCCCCACCCTCCCTCCCACTATCCCTTCATAGCCCCCACCAAACGGACCACAGTGTGTGATGCTCCCCTCTTTGTGTCCAAATGTTCTCATTGTTCAACACCCATCTATCAGTGAGAACAGCGGTGTTTGATTTTCTGTTCTTGTATACTTTCCTTTTTAACATTGATTTCTAGAAAAAAATAACAAAGTAAGAAAAGAGGAGGGATTCTACATCTTGAGTGAGGAATTGCCTTATAAAAATTAGCAAATAGAGGCTGGGTGCAGTGGCTCACCCCAGTAATCCCAGCACTTTGTGAGGCTGAGGTAGGCCAATCAGTTGAGGTCAGGAGTTCAAAAGAGCCTGGCCAACATGATGAAACCCAGTCTTTACTAAAAATACAAAAATTAGCCAGATGTGGTAGTACGCATCCGTAATCTCAGCTACTTGGGAGGCTGAGGCAGAAAAATCATTTGAACACAGGAGGTAGATTTCTCAGTCAGCTGGAGGTTGCAGTGAGCAGAGGTCACACCACTGCATTCCATCCAGCCTGGGTGAGAAAGCAAGACTCCTCCAACTCAAAAAATAAAAAAAAATAAAAAATGAAAATAATACAATAAAATAACTAAAGAGGTTTGGTCTTAGAATTGCTTGGAATATTTCACAACACTGCACTGTTTATGTTTGTACAATAATGAAAGTTCATTGAGTACATGTTCCCTGACACATATGGATCCTCAGAAATACATATCTTAAACATATGATATAGAAATATATTTAAGTGTATGCTGATACACATAACTCAGATATAGGCAAAGACTTTATATATCTAGAATGTATATTGTGTGTATTCCATATAATATGTAATGAAGGTTATTATAGGTAAACTTTCCTTAATGGTATAGGTAAGCAATAACTGGTTCATTTAGGGTAGGGCAGATTTCACTTGCCCTGCTATGGATAAATCAGTGTTAATGATGGAATGCAATAGAGTTATCCTGCTATGTAAACAGAAGCATAGATACCCAAGAATACAAAATACGATAAAAGTTTAGATCATTCATAACATCATTTATCTGACACCTTCCCTCAATTTATCTGGCCTATCTGCCACCATTTAATTAAAAATATTACAGTGATTAGGCCGGGTGCGGTGGCTCAAGCCTGTAATCCCAGCACTTTGGGAGGCCGAGGCGGGTGGATCACAAGGTCAAGAGATCGAGACCATCCTGGTCAACATGGTGAAACCCCGTCTGTACTAAAAATACAAAAAATTAGCTGGGCATGGTGGTGCATGCCTGTAATCCCAGCTACTCAGGAGGCTGAGGCAGGAGAATTGCCTGAACCCAGGAGGCGGAGGTTGCGGTGAGCCGAGATCGCACCATTGCTCTCCAGCCTGGGTAACATGAGTGAAACTCCGTCTCAAAAAAAAAAAAAAAAAAAAAATTACAGTGATTACATCATGACTGTCTTCACATTCTCATTGCGCAACTCTAAAAACATTCACTTATTTGATAGCCTTGAATTTCAGCAGAAAATATTTATAAGAGGTATGCACTTCAAAATATATCATTTATGTGGAGAATATTTTGTTATACATATGTATGCATGAGGCCCAGTCAATGTAGCTTTAGTATAAATGCTACAAAGGCAAGTTCATTCAGGAATATTAAGATAATTTTCGCTGTAAATTGAAGAGAGGAAAATAATGGAAAATTTCTCAAAGACCTAAAGCAGGAGATGAAACAGGAACAAACTGTTTGCTCAACCGTAATTGTGAGGCAATCAGTTTAATTTTCTCACAGTTGATTTTGTTTAATTAGGAGATGACATTAGCTAACTTCGCAGTTCTACATCATTGCAAAAGGAAAAGAGGAGGTTTTGACATATTGTGCCTTTACTATTCAAGAAATATCATTCAGTGAGTGTTTCATACACATTTTTATTTGTATGTTTTTTTCACTGAAAATAATGCCTATAAGTTTCAGAATACAACAATAGCTCAGCTTATCACAATAGAGATATACATATTGTACTAATCTCTTTTAAAATTAGTGCTAACGTAGCATGAGGGAAATGTAATTCAACAAGAAAAATAGAAATTTACGTTTTTATCTCTGAAACTGAATACTGACTCTCCAAAAATCATTTTCATCAATAAAATCTGTCCAAATGTGTTGAATATATGCAGGATTAAGACAAATGTCACCATTATTTCTTGCCCAGACATGGTTTGAGGCCCATGTTCATCATGTCCTTTATTATATCATCCATGCATATTAAGACTGCAAATGACTTTCAGCTATTTAAATGCATAATAGTGATATAATGTCCATGGCTTTATAGAGTCCTAGCATAATTTTGCATATATTCTTCAACTTTGTTCTTTTACGGTGAAGTACTGTGACAGCTACTTACAACAGGGATTTCTGAAGTAAATAATCGGTATGTATTCATCTAGCTTACAAAATCATATTGAATGTTCATAGATGGTAAAACAAAGAGGAAAGCAGATAAACTTTATTAAAAAGACATTTTATTTCCTATCATAAGCATTATATGACTGTAGTTAGTAATTATTTTTTAAAAGGCAAATGGACTAAGGAATTTGCATAATATCTCCCTGCTTGGTAGAAATCTGTTATTATCTTATTAAGATAGCATCATAGTTATATAATAATTGCTTTAGAATTATATAAAGGTGATTTTCTATTAAGATATGGCAATTGGTGATAGCAAGACTGAGTTAGATTATTAATACTATTGTTTTGAAATTGCAGTTCAGTGATATTTTGGGATTACTGAATACATTAGGAAATGGAAAACATCATGATACCTTCTTCAAACTGCAGTGTATGATCTTTCTAGGTGGTCAATGTAATAAAGAGAAATAAATTAATTTCTAGTATCATGAAAGTGTGAACAGAACCCTTTTGTGATACTTGCTAACCTTAATTAAATGATTGCAGTTAGGTTTATGTAAGCCAGTGAAAGCCATATATTTTGTAATCTTTTCTGCTCCCATTTATAGAATCACTTATATAAGATTTTAAATGTTCCCCAATTTACCCTTCATTCAGCATAGAAACTCTTGCATTTATCCAGTTCTACTGTAGTGTTTTGTTATTTTTATTTTATTTTATTTTTTTGCTCCTCTCTGAAGTAAATCTTTGCACTGGTAGATAATTCTAATGACTGACATCTTGTGTTAGCCAAAGGAGTCAGCCATTTTCTTTCAATAACTGGGGATATAGAAACAACATTTATTGATCTTGTTTAATTTCTGTGCTAGACTCCTTCTGTCACAGCTTGTTTCTAATTCAATGAAAAATCCCTGTGCCCCATCCAAAGAAAAACAATAGCATCTTTGTTTCCACTCTATGAGCCACCATTACAAACTCAAGCTAACTGGATCAAGGGTAGACTCCTCAGCAAATGTTGGCCACCATACCAACTCAGACCACAGACTACCTTACTTTGACCTTGACTCATTGTTTTTCTCTCCCTGTCCTCTCTCTTTCTCTGTCTTTCCCCTTTTGTTCCTCTTCCTTTCCCTCTTGAAACTTGGCTCTCAGCCAGCCCTGAAGGCTTACAAAAACAGCTCAAAAAGACTGTTCTGAGGGTTGCTGGCAAAGAATTGTACCAATGATGCTGAGCATAAGGCTTTAAAAACCGGAAAAATCTAACTATTGCAACCACAAGTTTAGTAGCATTTCCAGATGAAGAGAACCGTAACCTGAGATAGACTTAAGGTCACATGCTCATTTCTCCTACTCACTCTATGCAAACTTCAATCCACCTGCTAAGATGATTAACTGTTTTTCAGATGCTCCCTAATGTGTGTCAAATGAATAAAGTCTTTCATCTCTATTTCATTAACATTAACTTTTAACCCTGAAAATAATTCAAATATTGGTGAATCTTGGACAAAATTATAAAGAGACTAATCTCAGAAAACGTCTTTCTATTGAATGAAGAAGATGTAAACATGGAAACCAGAAATCCCATGCACCTAGAGAAAGGGAAAGGGTTAGGGAGAGAGAGAAAGACTGAGAACAAGTCGATGCAGGGACATCTGGGCTGATTTAATTTTTCTACTAAGATATCAGTTTGCCCTCACTCTTAATGTTTCATCCAGGTTATCCATTTTTCTTGGATATTAAGAAATAATAATGTCATTCCAATAAACGTGTTTGCTCTAGTTGATTAAATTTGTTTGAAGTACTTCAAGTTTTAAAATCAAAAGTAACTAAACAGACAGAGTTCTGAAAAGCCAGTTTGTCTCCATTTTTCTTTCTATGATAAAGGCTTACAAGTGCTTACCCTAAAAAAGTCCTATGGGAGCTCAATATAAAAAATGATAGCACATATATTGAGTATTTTATAATTTCAAAACACTTCATACCATTAAATCTTAAAATCTGTAAGAAAGGTTATGTGATCATTTTTGTATTAATGAAGATAACTGGGAAAATATAACTCAAAAAACAATGTGATCTCTATGATGACAGTGATAATTCCTATTCCATTCACTGTATATTGCACACGTGTTGGCACTCCATATTTTTGGAATAGATGAATGAATGGGCAAACGTCCAAGAACATGCACAAATAGCATTTAGGTCCTCTGAAGTGAGGCTATACTCCCAATTAAACCTTGAATAAAGTATCCAAGGACCTTTGTTTATGGTTGTTACATGAAAGTCAATAAAATATTGTTTAAAAATATCTTTCCAACACATAACACTTTCTAGCGTTGTGCTAGAAACCAATGACAACATTTAGCAAAATGTGAGGTACTAATTAATAAGATTACTCTTATTGGTAGATAACAGGTGTTAAGTTCAGAAATGTTGGCCAGGAGTGGTGGCTCATGCCTGTAATCCCAACACTTTGGGAGGCTGAGGCAGAAGGATCACTTGAGATCAGGAGTTCGAGACCAGCCTGGCCAACATGGTGAAAACCCATCTCTACTAAAAATATAAGAATTAGCTAGGCATTATGGCTTGTGCCTGTAATCGCAGGTACTTGGGAGGCTGAGACAGGAGAACTGCTTGAACCTGGAAGGCAGAGGTTACAGTGAGCCAGGATAGTGCCACTTGCACTCAAGGCTGGGCAATAGAGCGAGACTCTGTCTCAAAATAAAAAAGGAGAAGGAAGGTATCTCTCTCTCGCTCTCTCTCTCTCTCTCTCTCTCTTTCTCTCTCTCTCTCCATCTATGGCCTGATCTGTCACATGTCTTCTTCTGTATGTTGGAGAAAAAGCTACAAGATATCATCTTCACCTTCAAGTACATTATCTTTTGGTGGGTGATACAAAAGTGAACAAGCACATACAGTATATAATTAAGAACTTTTAGGCAGGATTTTTTTTCCAAGAACATATTTTAGAAAATGCCAGGTTAGAAAACAAACATCATGTTATTATTACAAGCATCACTTGGTCCAAATGTTTATAGCCTCTCTAAGTGCCTATGTTGAAATCCTAACTCCATTGTAATTTTATCAGGAGGGGGAGATTTGCGAGGGTGATTAGCTTTAGAGGAGGTCATGAAGGTACAGCCCTCGTGATGGACTAGTGTCCTTGTAAGCAGAGGAAGATGTCTCCATCACATGATGCATGGCAAGAAGATGGCCACCTGCAAGCCAGGGAGAGGGCATTCACCATGAACCAAGCACTGAAGGCTCCTGGATCTTGAGCTTCCATCCTCCATAACTAGGAGAAATAAAGTTCTGTTGTTCAAGCCATCCAGTCTATGGCATTTCTTTATGACAGCCTAAGATGACTAAGATGGATATCTTACATAATTAGCTGGCTGCTACATTCTTTTGATAAAAGCATTAATAATGAATGATGCCTTGAGCTCACAGATGAAAGGAGTTTTCTAAACTGAATGATTATACTTCAATGTGCTCTGTTCCGTAAAGATGTGAAAAAGGAAGTGCAGAGGAATGGCAAACCTAGCTGTCAGTATGTGAGAAATCAAGAAAAGCTTTCAGGAAATGCCTGCACTAAGTCTCAAAGTGTGTATTCTCTGTCAGTGGCTTTAGTCCAAGTAGCACTGTACCACTTACTGCGCAGAGAAAAATGATACATGGCATTTGAGACCAAAAAAAAAAAAAAAGCATATACAGAGGCAGATAGGCTAGGAGAACAGGAATAATCTTCAGAAAGAGCTAAGGAGTTTGATCTGATTAATCTGATTAGAGATTTAGGTACACGTTGAGGTTTAAGAACAATGATGCTAATTATCATAACACTATGGAATAATGACTGCATGGCAAGGTATGTGAGTTGGCTTGGGCTGCCATAACAGAAGCCCACAGGCTGGGTGGCTTAAACAAGAGAAATTTATTTCTCACCATTTTGGAGGTCAAGAAGTCCAACCTTGGCCAGTCGCGATAGTTCACGCCTGCAATCCCAGCGCTTTGGGGGGCCGAGGCAGGCGGATTGCCTGTGGTCAGGAGTTCAAGACGAGCCTGGCCAACAGGGTCAAACCCAGTCTCTACTAAAATTGCAAAAATTAGCTGGGAGTCGTGGCAGGTGCCTGTAATCCCAACTACTCGGGAGGCTGAGGCAGGAGATTCCCTTGAATCCAGGAGGCAGAGATTGCAGTGAGCTGAGATCACGCCATTGCACTCCAGCCTGGGAGACAAGAGTGAGACTTTGTCTCAAAAAAAATAAAAGGTAGTCCGACCTCCAAGATCAAGGTTCATGTCAATTGATTCCTGATGGAGGCTCTCTTTCTGCCTTGATGATGCCCACCTTCTCCCTTCATTCTCACATGGCCTATCCTTGGAGCCTCCATGTGGAGAGAGAAAGAGAAACCTCTCTTCCTCTTCTGTGAGACCATCAATTATATTATCGCCCCTCTTATAACTTCATCATATAACATAGATTATCTCCCAAAGACCTTATCTCTAAATACAGTCACCTTAGAGGTTCGGGCTTCAACATATGAATTTTGGGGAGGGGCACAATTCAGTCCATAGCACAGGAACAATAGTAAGCTCCTGATATGAAATATTTCTTATTAAACAATCTTAAAATTTCTAATTGGTGAGTACTGTTTTTATCACTATTTTAACATGCCGTGTTAGCATACCAGAGCAGGAAGATAGCACATACTGAAGATTCCTTACACTTTGTACATATAGCCTGAAGGTAATTTTACATAATGTTTTAAATAATTTTGTGCATGACACAGTTTGCGTTAAGTACTTAAGTTTGAAATTTTTCACTTGTAGAGTCTTGTCAGTACTCACAAAGTTTCAGATTTTGGAGATTTTTGAATTTTGGATTTTCTAATTAGGGCTGCTCCACCTTTTTTATTCTTAGAGAAAGAAGAAAGGAAATAGGATCTATCGGTGAAGAAACATGAGACCAGTCAAAAATGTGAACAAGGCTGGGCATGGTGGTTCATTCCTGTAATCCCAGAACTTTGGGAGGCCGAGGTGGGCAGATCACCTGAGGTCGGGAGATCGAGATCAGCCTGACTAACATGGAGAAATCCCATCTCTACTAAAAATACAAAATTAGCTGGGCGTGGTGGTGCATACCCGTAATCCAAGCTACTGGGGAGGTTGAGGCAGAAGAATTGCTTAAACCCAGGAGGCAGATGTTGCGTTGAGCCGAGATCGTGCCATTGCACTCCAGCCTGGGCAACAAGAGCAAAACTCTGTCTCAAAAAAAAAAAAAATGTGAAGAAAGCATGATGACCTAGGGAACCATCGAGGCATCAAGATGACTTGCAAAGGTGGAAAAGTACATATTGATATTACACAGTGCAGATGGTCCCTGACTTAAGATGGTTTGAATTATGACTTTTCAACTTTACAATTACGTGATACACATTCATTAGAAACTTTGAGTACTTGTGCAACCATTTTGCTTTTCACTTTCAGCATAGTATTTGATAAAACATATAAGATTAAATACTTTGTTATAAAATAGGCTTTGAATTAGATTATTTTTCCTCAGCTGCTGGCTAATACAGGTCTTCTGAGCACGTCTAAGCATTTAAGGCAGGCTCGGCTCGGCTACAATATTTGGTAGGTTATGGGTATTAAATACATACCCAATATAATGGGTATTGACTTAGCAATATTTTCAGCTTACGATAGGTTTATCAGGACACAACTCCATAAGCTGAGTAGAATCTGTATACATTTTTGAAAATGAAACTGTGAAAAAGCTCTCTAAAGAATGCTTTACATAAACCTTTCCTTGGTATATGGGTAGGAAAAGAGCCACTCATATACAAAGCACAGAGGAAGTGAGAAGAAATTGAAACAATTTGCCTAAGAATGGCCAGTTCATTCCCATAACCTGAGAACTGCTGATACAGATCACAGAGTCCTGTTTGCAGGAAAAGTTACTATGAAAGCTACTGAGCTAATAGCCCAGAGAGCTGTGACCAAGCACTCCTCAGTGGTCCTTCTCACAGCCTCATTTTATCAACTGAGCAAATCACACCATGCCAAGGAAAGAACGTAGCTAAAAAGAGCAACACACTAGAGAATGCAAACTAAAAATGTCAATCAAATGGAATAGGGTGAGAGTTAATGCTCGCAGGTGAGTAAAAAAAAAAAAAAAATGTGTAGATTGTGTTGGCTTCATCGATCCTAAATGCAGCTAGAAAATTTGGTTCTGTCATTAGAACAAGGAGTTAGAATGGACATGTTCTGTTCACACTATTTATTTATTTATTTAGAGACTAGGTCTTGCTCTGTCACTCAGGCTGAAGTACAGTGGTGCAATCATAGCTCACTGTAGCCAAACTCCTGAATTCAAGGGATCCTCCAACTTCAGCCTCCTGAGTAGCTAGGACTGCAGTCACATGCCACTATGCCTAGATAATTTTTAAATTTTCTGTAGAGACAGTCTCAGTTTGCCTCCCTTGCTGGTGTTGAACTCTTGGTCTCAAGAGATACTCCCACCTCAGCCTTTCAAAGTGTTGGGATTACAGGCATGAGCCACTCAACCAGCCCCACTATTTACTTTAGACCTCTATTTTGAATGCGGTGTTATGGTATGGCT
Source organism: Cebus imitator (assembly GCF_001604975.1). Lineage (NCBI taxonomy): Eukaryota > Metazoa > Chordata > Mammalia > Primates > Cebidae > Cebus > Cebus imitator. The sequence goes on along the minus strand of NW_016107350.1, from coordinate 2,178,858 downwards.
CTGTGTTTCTGCCCAAATCTCATGTTGAATTGTAATTCCCAATGTTGAGGAAGGCACCTGGCGGGAGGTGATTGGATCATGGCGGTGAATTTCCCCCATGCTCTTCTCATGATAGTAACTTAGGAGACCTGGTTGTTTAAAAGCATGTAGCACTTCCCCCTTCACACACTCTCTCTCCTGCTTCCATGTGAATACATGCTTGCTTCTTTTTTGCCCTTTCACCACGACTGTAAGTTTCCTGAGGCCTTTCCAGCCATGTCTTCTGTATAGCTTGTGTAATTGTGAGTCAATTAAACTTCTTTTCTTTATGCATTATCCAGTCTCAAGTAATTCTTTATGGCAGTGTGAGAACAAACTAATACATGTGGTATCAGCTTATTATACCATGGATGAAATAATAGAGCATAGTATTGGATTTGGTTATCTTATATTTTAAAGTAATAATATCACAGGCCCAGTATCTAAATATTAAAGCCTATAGATCTAAGGCATTTAAATATTAAAGCTTATAGATCTGAGGCATTTAAATATTAAAAACTATAGGTCTAGGACATTTAAATATTAAAGCCTATAGATCTGCTATTTAATAATTTTCTTGCTCACCCGATCTAACTTTGATTTAATCTAAAAACCGTATCCTAGAAGCCACCTTTGACTTTTCTCCAGATACTCCAAATTTTATCTAACTGTACATACTGTTTGCTTTGCCTCCAAATAATACATAAATTTATCTTTTTTTTTTTTTTTAGCTCTATTTCCATCATAAACAGATTTCATTAGCTCATGTCTAACACAATGCAAAATAATCTAACCTTCCTTTCATTGTAACCAATCTTCCAATAATTTCACAAAGTAATTTTAGGAGCTTTAAAAAATAGCAATTATCTTATATTAACCCCCCATTATCTCTTTAGTAACTTTCAACTATATTTACTGTAGCATCCAAATTCGTATATCTACAGGATCTTACACTATCCACTCTTGACGTCTGTGATTCCATCTTGTTCACTCTCCCATGCTTACCAACCACACTGGGTGTTCACATTCTCTCAAAATCAGGCTCTTCCATGACTCAGGCCCTCTATACATGCTTTTCTTGTTTGTAGAAATTCTCTCTTCCTCACGCTTAATGAACTCTCTAATGAGATACATGCTACCCGGATATTTTTTATTTCAATACTCTGTTATTTCTTCTCTTAATTATATTCATCCTGATTTGTCTCATGATATGCACACAGAAGTACTTAAAAATCTGTATTAAATTAACATACAAACATGTTGCTCATTTTTGATATGTATCCAATGACGAGAATGTGGTCTCTGACCTTGTCAAGCTTTCATTCTCTATTTTTAATAGCTCTCTATTCTCTATATTTGCATATATATAGTTCTCTATATTTATATATACACACACAAATATTCTCTATATTTGTATATGTGTGTATGTATATATATATACAAATATTCTCTATATTTGTTTATGTGTATATATATATACAAAAATATATATACAAATTTCTATAATGACAGGTAGAATCAACTAAACACTTATTACACAAGAAACAGACTGTTACCAAAGTAGAGGTAAATTTACTGTGAAGATAAAAACTGTGTTCAAGGGCGTATTAAAATAAGCTTGGGTAACTTATGTTAATAAATTCATTCATAAATATTAGAGGTTAAATACAACAATGGCTTAACTCACACTAAATTGGTTATGTGTTTGTGGCTTTCTAGAGCATTCTTCCTTGTTGTAATTCAAGTTAGAGCCAAATTTGGCTCTGCCCTCTCAACACATGTGTGTCAGGTCACTGATGCAGAGAAGGGAAGATGTGGAGGATCAGGAGACAGATTTAAATGCATTGCTTCCACTCATAGCTCATTGGCCAAAGGCTGTGGTCCCACCTAACTGCAAAGGGCTGGGAGTTGGGTGAGGGCATATGGACCATTCAAGTTAAATATTCCCACTATCCTGGGGAGGTGATTTGAGTATTGAGGTGAGGAAAATGTATCAACCAATTGGAGGATAATTAATGATTGAGTTGTAGTGACTTGAAAATATAATGTTACTATCAAAGTACAGGATACAGTGGCTACATATATGGAAGATAATTACATATTTCTCTTGCATATTACATTAAAGTATTTGTCCATTTTTCTTCTGGAATGCTACACAATAATCCTTCAGAGCTGCAATGTGAAACTGCTTGTGCTTCTTTGGATTGAAGCACAAGCTTCAATTTGATAAAACAAGCAAACAAACCAAAATAGCAGATAATACTCTTCAACTTAAGAAATAATTTGAATTTTCTCACTTAAAAGACCACTGAATATTTCTAAAAAATCTACCAAATGTAAAACTACTCACCCTCAACTATATAAATAACTTGAGGTATCATTATATATAAAGGCAAATTTACTTTGTTTAATTTATTTTTTTAATACAGAGTCTCACTCTGTCACCCAGGCTGTAGTACAGTGGCAGAATGTCAAGTCACTGCAACCTCCACCTCCCAGGTTCAAGCAATTCTTATGCCCCAGCATTCCAGGTAGCTGGGATTACAGGTACATGCCACTATGCCTGGCTAATTTTTTGTATTTTAGTAGAGACAAGGTTTTGCCTTATTGGCCAGGCTTGTCTCGAACTCCCAGCCTCAAGTGATCTGCCTGCCTTGGCTTCCCAAAGTGCTGGAATTATAGCTGTGAACCACCATGCCTGGACAAAGGCAAATTAAATTAGTACACAGAAAACCTAAATGTATGGACTACTTCGTGCCATATATATTACTTTAGAGTTTTAAAACTTTTTGTTGGGTATTTACATCAGTTATTTAATTTGTCCTTATAGTTATAATTTCCATAAAATTATCTAGCTAAAAAATTGAAATAGTAAATACTTTTCAACAATTGTTCAGCCAACACAACTGATACTCAACCTAAAATCAAAAGAAACATTGACTTTACTAAGATGACTAATAATAAAACAAAAACAAAATCAAATCACCATCACAGAATTCTCAGACTCTAGAATTAGATTCGAATTAGAATCCGAATTAGGATTCCCAGAATCTAGAATTTACAACATTAATAGTACAGGTCTAGCCATGGCTAACACAAAATATGAATTTCTGGACAAAAGGGAGCTTGTACTCTATATTTATTGATAAATTAGATATTATTTATATTATGTATTATATATATATATATATATAATACATAATATAAATAATATCTATCTAATTTCAGTTTCACACCCAGTGTAACAAAGCAAATATTCCAATAAAGCAAATTATAATTGTTTGATTTCCTAGCATTTATAACAGTTATGTTCATGTTATAGCATATTAAGTGTGCAATAGTATTGTAGCTAAAGAAAATGCACATACCTTAATTTAAAAATATTTAATTCCTAAAATAATGCTAACGATCATCTCACTGTATAGTCTTGCATTGAATGGTCTTGGCTTGATGTTGGTGGCTGTTAACTGATCAGAGTGGTGTTTGCTGAAGGCTGGGTTGGCTGCAGTGTTACTTAAATTAAGACAGTGATGAAGTTTGCTGCATTTATTGACTCTTTCTTTCAGAAAATATTTATCTAGTATGAAATGCTGTTTGATAGCATTCTATCCCCAGTAGAACTTCTTTCAAAATTGGAGTCAATCCTCTCAAACCCTGCCTCCCTTTTATCAACTCAGCCTATGTAATATTCTAAATATTGTCATTTCAAAAATGTTCACAGGTTCTTCCCCAGCATCGTTTTCATTTTAACAAATCACTTTTCTAGCTCATTCTTAAGAACCAACCCCTCATTCATTAAAGTTTGATCATGAAATTGCAGCAATTTGGTCCTATTGCGAAGGCTACATCTCTAATTTTGGTTCTCTTGCAATTTCCAACAGATTGGTAGTTACTTCTTCCACTGAAGTCTTCAACCCCTCAAAGTCATCTGTGAGGAATGAGGAGTGAGTCAGCTTCCCCCAAATTCCTATTAATGTTGGTATTTTGACCTCCTCCCACAAATGTAAATCACAGATATTCTTAATAGCATCTCGAATGGTGAATCCTTTCCAGAAGGTTACCAATTTACTTTGCCCAGATCCATCAGAGGCATGGCTGCAGGCAATTAGCGAGGGAACAGGAATGATTACTTGCAGGTGGCTAAAAGCAACACAAAGGGGGACAAACAGGTTAGTACAAGGACCTGACCCCTCGTGGAAAGAAACTGTTACAGCAGACTGCAGACATCTTGCTTTAGGTACAGATAAGAATGTAACACAAAACAAACTGGCCACAACTGGTTAAATCCAAGACAGCACAAAACTTGACCCCTGTTGACCCTTGGTTTCATTATGCCTCTGTTCCCATAAAATTATCATGAGGAAACCTCCCACTCCCATCATGCACCTGATGCCATGACAGTTCCAGATTAACCATGTTTAGTCACTACAAGGGTGGCATCCCAATTCCAGAGTTGCTCACTCATTTCCCAGAAGACTCTTTCCCTTATTATAGAATATTCTATGCTTTCACTGTGTCTATAATGGGTTAAGGTTAGGTTTCAGGTTGGCGTAGGGGTAGGATGAATGCTAGGGTTAGGGTTTTTTGCTTTCATTCTGCTTATTTATATAGTGTGTGAGATCTGACCACATTGGGTCTGGCTCATTTTTTAAGTACACCCACACTCCTCTCTTGAGTGTGTATTTACTTTTGTTCCACAGTAAAGTTTCTACACTTTCACTTTGGTCTGACTTTCAAATTCTTTGGTGCAGCAACAAGAATCTACCAGCCCAGAATCACTATTTAGGGCAGCAGTATTATGGAAAGGAATTTCTTGAATGAGACTTGAAAGTTGAAATTACTCCTTGATGCATGGCTGCAAAATGAATGTTGTATTAGCAGGCATGAAAACAGCATTAATCTCCTTGAATACCTTTATCAGAGCTCTTGGGTGACCAGGTGTATTGTCAATGAGCAGTAATATTTTGATAGGAGCCTTTTTATCTAAGCAGTAACTCTTAACGGTGGGCTTAAAATATTTAGTAAGTTAGGCTGTAAACAGATGTGCTGTCATCAGTTTTTGTTGTTTCATTTATATAGCACAGCCAAATTAGATTTAACACAATTTTAAGGGTGCTAGGATTTTCTGAAAGGAAAATGAGCATTGGCTTCAACTTAAACTCACTAGTTGCCTTGGTCTCTAGCAAGAGAGGTCGCCTTTCCTTTGAACGTTGAAGCCAGACATTGACTTCCCTTGTCTAGCTATGAAAGTCCAAAACAGCTTCTTCTTTTAATAGAAAGTTGTTTTGTCCTCTTTGAAAGTCTGCTGTTTAGTGTAGCTACCTCTATCAATTATATTGCCTAGATCTATTGGATAACTTGCTGCAGCTGTAGACAACAGCACTGCTGCTTGACCTTGCACTTTTATGTTGTGGAGATGACTGACTTCCTTAAACCTCATGAACAAACTCTCCTAGATTCAGACTTTTTCTCGGTAGCTTCCTCATCTCTCTCAGCCTTCATAGAATTGAGGAGAGTTAGCGTCTTACTCCAAAATAGTTTTTCACTTAAGAGAATGTTGAGGTTGGTTTGATCTTCCAGCAATAAGGTCATTTCACTTTCTTATCATTCGTGTGTTCAGTGCAGTAGCATTTTTAGTTTCCTTCAAGAACTTTTTCTTTGCACTCATAAGTTGGCTGACCATTCTGCACAAAGAGCCTACCTTTCAGCCTATTTCACCTTTGAAGGTGGCTTCCTCACTAAGCTTAATCATATCTAGATTTTGATTTAAAGTGAGAAACATGCAACTCTTCCTTTTACTTGAGCACTCAGAGGCCATTGTAGGGCCATTCATTTCAATATTATTGTGTTTCAAGAAATAGGGAGCCAGAGGAGAAGGAGAGGGACGGGAAATGGCCAGAGAACAGTCAAGACACACACAGCATTTATGGATCAAGTTTGCCATCTAATACAGGCACAGTTTATGGAGCCCCAAAATAATTCCAATAGTAACATCAAAGATCACCAATCACAGATCACCATAAAAGAGATGATAATAATAAAGAACTTTGGAATTTTCAAGAATTAGCAAATGTGACACAAAGCCACGAAGTGAGCACATATTGCAGAAATGGCGCTGATAATCTTGCTCAATGCAGGCTTGCTACAAACCTTCAATTTATAAGAAACAAAACGAAACAAAAAACAATATCTGGAAAGCTCAATAAAGTGAAGTACAATAAAAGGATGTATATCAATATTATAAATAGAAATTGAAATATTATATAATATATATTTCAACTACATATTGCTTATGAACATATATATGATATATACCTATCAACTATGTGCTTATAAGTATTAATCATAACACATAATGTGTATATCTAGTTATAAAGAAATGCATTCTGGGAATTATTGATATACAGCCTAGAGAAAGTTTTTATATCCTAAAGAAATGAAAGGATGGTATTACTGCAGCAAATACCTCTTGACTTCCCATTCTATATTAAGCCTTGGAGATTCCATTTTGAGAAAGGTGTTCTAGTCCTCATCCTTTCCTTGCCTGTCTGGAGTTTGCATCTTGAGGGAATGATAATAATATACAAAAAGGGGCTAGGCACCGTGGCTCACTCCTGTAATCCCAACACTTTGGAAAGCTGAGGCAGGTGGATCACCTGGGGTCAGGAGTTCAAGACCAGCCTGGCTAACATGGTGAAACCCTGTCTATACTAAAAATACAAAAATCAGCTGGGCATGGTGACACACATATGTAATCCCAGCTACTTGGGGGATTGAAGCAGGAGAATTGCTTGAACCCGGAAGGTGGAGGTTGCAGTGAGCTGAGATTGTACCATTGCATTCCAGCCTGGACGATCGTCTCAAAAAAAAAAAAGATACATACATATATATATATATTACACACACACAAAAGGAAGGACTCCAGTGCAGAGTGCTGAATTCAAGGTACAGTGAAGCAGACAGAGAGATGCCTAGCATTGCCATGGTGGGTCAGAGGAGAAATAGACAGTAAGATAGGAAAGTAAGAACATTTTCCCCCAAAAGCTTTTCTAAAATATTCTTATCACAGCCAAGAGGCTGTATAAACATCTGGCTTCCAAAAAAAAAGAAAAAATTGGGGCCAGACTGACTCAGACTACATTTTTTTCCATGACAAAAGAGCTATAATTTTGCAATGAGTATAAATGTGGAAATTTTAGAAATGTATTTTGTTGCAAAATGCACTGGGATACGTAAATTCTTTGAGTGGAAAATGGAGCTGTAATTTATTGCTCCAGGAAATTTTCTCATTATGTAGTCTCAGCATTACAAGAACAAACAAAGCAAGGTTGGAAATAAAATCTATTGTCCAAGATTTGGTTTCTCCACAATTATTCAGACACATGTTTGAATTTTTTTCACAGCAATTACCTAGCCTAGGGTTTTCCATTATCTCAATTTTGCCAGGATTAACAAGGACTTAAAATCTTTTTTCTGAAATGTTGCAGAATAGTGTTATTCATACAGAAAAGGACACCAAAGTTGCAGATGAGCCAATTATACCAAATCTCATATTTCTGCGTCAGTTGTACAATAGGTAGTTTGTCTATAAACACCAATTTGAATCTGCCCTGAATGGAAATATCTAAAGGACTTTGGTGGTTGTTTGAAAAATAGAAAATGTCTCTGCAAGAAATCTAATTAGTTTTGAAAATAATTTAAAATTAACGTCTGTTTTTCTTTAGTCAAAAGTAACATGGATGGATATTGAGTGAGAAGGAAAAAGGAAGACACTTGGAAAAAGCGTGGATTTAGGTAAAGCAATCCTTACGTATTTTTAATAAAGTGGGATGAATCCCTCTAAATTTCCCACACAGTATGAGAGCCCAGTCATGCAGGCCACTCTTACTCACAGAGTCCTGTTTTCTTCCTCTTTAGCACTTAGCACTTCTGTCACTACAAACACGTGTGATGCTTTGATTAATAACACTGTTCTCCCTAACTAGAATATAAACTCCATGAATCTAAAGAGTGTGAATATCTTTTTCTCCCAGTGTGGCACATTGTAAGTCTTCAATACATATTTAAAGAAAGCTGTTGGGGGAGGGTTTTTTTTTTTTTTTTTTTTTTTTTTCTTTTTGTTATATGTTCGCTCTTGTTACCCAGGCTGGAGTGCAATGGTGCAATCTCGGCTCAACGCAACCTCCTCCTCCTGGGTTCAAGCAATTCTCCTGCCTCAGCCTCCTGAGTAGCTGGGACTACAGGCTGTGCCACCATGCCCGGCTAATTTTTGTATTTTTAGTACAGACGGGGTTTCACCATGTTGACCAGGATGATCTCCATCTCTTGACGTAGTGATCCACGCGCCTTGGCCTCCCAAAGTGTTGGGATTACAGGCGTGAGCCACTGTGCCTGGCCCCTGTTTTTGTTCTTTTTTTTGAGACAGAATCTCACTCTGTCACCCAGGCTGGAGAGCAGTGGCGCTATCTCTGCTTACTGCGACCTTCGTCTTCTGGATTCTTCTGCCTCAGCCTCCCAGTAAGCTGGGTTACAGGAGGGCACAATCATGCCCAGATAATTTTTGAAATTTTAGTGAAGACCAGGTTTTGCCATGTTGGCTAGGCTGATCTCGGACTCCTGGCTTCAAACAACCTGCCTGGCTTGGCCTCCCAAAATGCTGGGATCACAGGTGTGACCCACTACACCTGTTCTATATTTAACGAAAGGTATTAAAGATTAGAAAATTATTTCATAGATAACAGAATTCTAATAATTTCTCTGAAGTTAATCTGGCTTATCTTTTGTTTTCTATATTGTAAGAGAAAAACATATGATGCGTGGTATGTATCCAAAAAATACCATACTAGAAACTGTGGAGACATATACCTTACAGTCAAGATCCCATGACCAACTGAATATTCCTGCTCTGTCTGCCTTTACATTACACTAAAGATGATGATTAATAAAGGATAATTTTCTAGTCTCACTCTTTTACACAGAATAGGACATTATTCACAGACTGGTGAACACAAAATAAATCTTAAAGAAAATCAAACTTTCACATGTGCCAAATATTTGTGCTGTAGTTCTTGTGGAACCTTCCAGGTGAAAAAAATTCAATTGCCAATTATCCAAATAAGGAAGAAAAATGTGTCACGAAGAATAAACACAAATTTTTAAAACTACTTGGGAATCTAGAATATAGCTCCTGATATAAGTAATTTGATGATAAAATAATGCTTTTCAGTGTTCTGAATAAGCAAACAACAGCAGGTACAGTAAGCCCTCACTTAATGCCATTGATAGGTTCTTGAAATCTACAACCTTAGGCAAAATGACTTATAATGAAACTGACATTTTTCTTATCAATGTCACAATGAAATAACATTGAAAAAATATTATTTGAGGATCTGGTGTACATTGTTTCACTTCAAGTTACAGTTTCTAAGAACCTGTCAATGATGTGACATGCAGACTTACTGTAATTCATATAAAATTCCTATAGAGTGAGTCGTGTATAATAATTTGCTGATATTTCAGTTCCTGTCTTCATTCACCATGAGTGTCTGGGCCTTCTGGAAAATTGAAATGATTTGGAGTTGCAGCATGTTCTTCTTTGGCACACAAAGACCTAATCAAATAGCAGGATAAAGTAGAAAGGCTATGTTATTAGTTATTAGCAGATGAGAGGGGACAAATTCAATTCATATAAATTATTAGGTGCAGTGGCCTTGGGTAGGTAAGTTAATTTCTCTGGACTTTCTATATATATGCATGTCATAATATTAACTACCAGCATCCAATCTTACAGAGAGCAGTAGAGGATAGAAAGTATGCTGTGAAAACTATAAAGGACTAACATATATTTCTTTTTTTTTAATTATTTAATACAATAAAATAGCAAATATAATGGGTTGCAAATGTATCTGAAAACTCAATTACCAACAGGAAATTTTTAAAATTAGAATATCTATCAGTATCATGTGTCCTAGAATTGAACTCAATTTAGAATTGAATATTAGTGAGGAAAAAAACTTTTATAAAGAGGTTTACTTCTTTTTTTACACTACACACACACACACACACACACACACACACTCTCTCTCTCTCTCTCTCTCTCTCTCTCTCTCACTCCCCAGAAGAAGTTTTCCAAAATCTGGTCTTGATTAACATTGTGGAAAACCAGACCACTGTTTCAACTCTTCACTGTATTTATGACAGCCATTAAGCTATACAAATGCCAGCTGCCAGAATCCATTAGGATTAAATGAGAATCTCTCTTTGATTCCTCAGAAATTCACTGATTGATTCTGAGTATCTCCCATTCCTATCAGTTAAGGTTAAACTAGAAACAACTCCCTACAGCTGGGCGAATCAGCTGGCATTGACATATAAGGGCCATTAACTGTCTTCTATTATGCATTTGTGAAAAAAAAGCATCTTAGATGGTATGATTGGTACATTGAACTAATAATGAAAATGCTTTTTCCTGCGGCTTACTGTTTATCAATTGATACATGTGCTCTTACCAGAGGAACATATCAATTTTTTTAGCCTTGGCAAACTCCTCCACACTGCATCTATTGCTTATGGTGATTGAATGCTGAGGGTCATGTGAAATGCTAAAGAGGAAAGCATCTTGCTAGAGAATTGCATGTGAGTAATTCTCATCCAGGGGCTATAGGCAGAGTTACTGGACAATAGCAGAGCTCATTTCCAATACAGTATAATAATGACAACAGGATAAGCTAATCCAAAAAGGAACATTGTCAAAACACAGGAAATAGAGACTCTTTCAGAAAGCCATAAGTTTGAGAACATTTTTGGTTCTAATGGCTAACCATTCACAGACAGAGAGATGGACATCTGTTATTGGGCTCAGTTTGGTGTGTGTGTGTGTGTGTGTGTGTGTGTGTGTGTGTGTGTGTGTTTTGCCAAGAGTTATTTTAGAATAATTACTACATGCAGGTTTTTAAGGGCATGAAAATGTTAATGAGTCTTATGTATACAGCACATCTTTCTTTGTCATCTGGAAATAGAAAGTATTACTAGCTTTTAGGGGCTATAAAATTTAATCAAAATTTAATAGGTGTTTTAAGACCCTATGAAGATTTCATATGAAAATATTTTAAATAATACATTCTCTAAACTAGCATTTCCCAGAAAAAGGCATCAAAGGACAGCTTTCAGATAATTCTGTTCCTTGATTAAATAAAGTTATTCTTCCTAAAATAAGATAATTTCATTTTTGGTTACTTAGAAAAGAAATATTGATCATAAGAGGTATGGAAGAAAAATAATATTTCTTTTTAATCCTTACTGGTGGTTTTTGTTAATCACCTCTAAAATTGAAAATGGAGAGAACTGGGAGTACAACGAGAAAAAACACAATACCAAAAATTAGAAAAATACGAATAAATCAAACATTAACATACACATGAGAAAATGGCAGGAAGCCATAAGCTTGAAAAAGCATACAACCTGGTATGATGGATAAAGTAGTACCGCCCCACTTCATACCTTAAATACTCACACCCCAATCCCTGCGACTTGTGAATATCACTCTACATGGCAAAAGGAATTTTGCAGTAATGATTAATTTAAGAATTTTGTGATAGATACATTATCCTGGATTATCAGAGTGGGCTTGAGGATAAGAATTCTTTTTTTTTTTTTTTTTTTTTTTGAGACGGAGTTTCGCTCTTGTTACCCAGGCTGGAGTGCAATGGCGCGATCTCGGCTCACCGCAACCTCCGCCTCCCGGGTTCAGGCAATTCTCCTGCCCCAGCCTCCTGAGTAGCTGGGATTACAGGCACGCACCACCATGCCCAGCTAATTTTTTGTAGTTTTAGTAGAGATGGGGTTTCACCATGTTGACCAAGATGGTCTCGATCTCTTGACCTCGTGATCCACCCGCCTCGGCCTCCCATAGTGCTGGGATTACAGGCTTGAGCCACCGCGCCCGGCCGAGGATAAGAATTCTTAAGAGTCATAGAAGGAAATTTGACTATGAAAACTAAGAACCCGAAGGATATAACCTGGGCAAGGCTGTGGGCCACTGGTGGCTTTTAAGATAGATGGCTGCACCCACAAGCCAAAGTATTCAGACAACTCCTATTCCCTGAAAAACGCAGGGAAACAAATCCCTCCTAGAGATCCAGATGAAATGCAGGGCTGACAATACCTTGATTTTAGCCTGTTGGGATTTATGTCAGACTCCTTGCCTACAGAACTTTAAGATATTAAAGTTGCACTGTTTTAAACCACTGAATTTGTAGTAATTTTTACAGCAGCCACAGGCAGCTAATGAACACAGCTAACTCACTGGTATTAGAAAGTGGCCTTGCCAGAGAGTGACGTCAGCAAGATGGCTGATTAGAAACACTCAGTGTTTATCCTGACCCAAAGACACCCCAAATAACAAACAACTATATGTTGGTAGAAAAGAGCTTGATTATATCAAAGGGGTAGCAGGAACCTTGGTGGGCACAGAAATTCAGTATTGCCACTGGAGAATGAAAGAACATCCATGGCCTCCACCACCTCATCCCCAGTTAGAATCAGCTCAAATCCAAGAAAAATTCCTTCTTGGGAAAAAGAAAGCAAGAGAATCCCAGCAGTGCTCACCAACAGACACTTACAGTCCTCACAGGGGGAGACCACTGAAGCCCTCTTGGGCAGTCAGCCCAGCTGAGGGCGCTTCTGGAGTTCACACAACTGTGCTCCTCTCAGAGAAGAAGCTGACACTATGCCCTACCTCCTGAGGCACAGTGAAGCTCCTGTACCACCCCACCTTGGAAATTAAGCGACTGCTGGAGTGTGTCCTGCTCTGGACACCAGTGTCCTTACACCTTTCCCTCCTTGAGGTTTCACTACAGCAGAACCACCTCTGCTTGGTGGCCCAATATCCCCAAGCTAAGCTGCGAGGTGGTGATAGACCCCACCCTGTGTGGCCAAGCATCCCTAAAGCCACTCCCATTCGCAGTTGCAGCTGTGCCCTGCTTCACAAAGAGGCTGAGCTGAAGCTGCTCATTACCTCCTGGGAAAATGGTGCCTTGATGGAGCTGCTGTATCTGCCCCTCCCAGTCACTGCTGCATCCTGCATTTCAGGGCCCAGGCTAAAGCTGCACAATCCCTCCCAAATAAATGATTCCTTGGTGGAACTGCATCATCTACTTTTCTCAGTCCTTGCTGTGCCCTGTCTCTAGGGGTCTATGCTGAAGCTTCACACTGCCTCCTGAAAAAAATGGTTATTTGGCAAAGTCACTCCATATACTCCTTGCGGCCACTGCTGCGCTATGACTGCTCTCCCCTATTCTAGAGCTGAAGTAGCACCCATATCTAGGGGAAATGGTGCCTTGGCTGTCCACTGTAGTCATGCTATCCACCATTCATACCTAAGCTGAAGCAATTATATACATATAATTATATATAAATATATATGATATAAATATATAAAACTCATATAATAAATCTATATATAAATATAAATCAAATAATAAACATATGTATGATTTATAAATCATATATATACATAAATATAAACATTTAAGCCTCATGGCTTAAATAAAACATCTTAAAGTTACAAGAGACTATTCTCTATTCACAAAACAAAAATATATGGCAGATGCACAAACGTTTAAAAGAAAGAATTAAAATTTACCACTACAGAAAATTACAAAAATAAACAAGAGTGGGGAAAAAAAGGATCTACAAAACAACTAGAAAGCAACTAACAAAACGGCGGTAGTTAGTTCTTATCTTCCAGTAATTACATTTAATGTAAATGGATTAAATTCTCGAATAAAAAACCATAGAATAGATAATTTAATTAAAGGAAAAGCAACAAGAGCAAAATCTGTGCTACCTATAGGAGTCCTATTTTAGCCTATGGACATATAAGCTGAAAGTAAATGGATGGAAGAAGATATTCCATGCAAATGATAATCAAAAGACATCACAGATCGCTATACTTATATCAGAAACCACAGACTTCGGGTTGAAAATAATCAGAAGAGACAAAGAAGAGCATTAATAATGACACAACTTACCAAGTAGATATACCAATTATATATCCACCTAACAGAGTGCCCAAATAGATATATAGCCAATACTAATGAGTATAAAAGAAGAAATAGATCAAAATAAAATCAAAGGTTTTCAGTATTCCACTTTCAACAATGGTCATAACAACTAGACAGAGAAGTAATGAGGAAAAAACTGCAATTCAACTGCATTGGACACAAAATGGGCCTAAAATAAGATATATTAAAAATTTCCTATTTAACAGCAGCAGAATACACATTTTTCTCCCATGCACATGAAACATTCTCCAGGATAGTCCATATGTTAGGTCAAAACAAGACTTAACAAATTTAAATTGAAATCACATCAAGTATTGTTTCTGACCATGATGGGATGAAACTAGTCATTGATGACAGGAGAAACTTCAGACAGTATACCAATACACAGGAAAACAACAATGTGCTCTTGAACAATCAAGGCATCATAAAGAAACTGAAAGTGAAATCAGAATATTTCAAGAGACAAATGAAGAGACAAATATACCAAAACTTACAGGAAACATCAAAAGTAGGATTCAGAGGAAAGCTTATAGTGACAAACACCTACATTAAAAAATTAGAAATGTCTCAAGTTAACATTTAATTTAAACACAAGGTTAGTAGAAGAAACTGAATAACAAAGATCAAAGCAGTAATAAATGAAATAGAGACTTAAAAAACACAAAAGATAAAGAAAACAGGGATTTTTCTGTAATGATAAACAAAATTGACAAACCTTTAGCCAGATGAACTAAGAAAATAAGACAGAAAACTCAAATAAAATCAGAAGTAAAAAAGGAGACATTAAAAGTGATACCACAGAAATACAAATGGTCATAAGGCACTAATATGAACAATTATATACAAGCAAATTGGAAAACCTAGAACAATTATATACAAAAAATTAGAAAATCTCTCAAGAACAGATCATGAAGGAAAAAAAAATTCTAAATACAATGGCTCACACCTGTAGTAACAGCACTTTGAGAGGCTGAGGTGGGAGAATTGCTTGAGCCTAAGAGTTTGAGACCAACCCTAGCAACACGGCAAGACCCCATTTCTACAAAAAATAATAACAAAAAAATTAGCCTAGTTTTGTGGCATGCACCTGTATCCCCAACTACTTAGGGAGCTGAGGCAGGAGGACTGCTTAAGCCTGAGAGGTTGAGATTCCAGTAAGCTGAGATCACGCTATGGCACTCCAGCCTAGGTAACAGAGTGAGACTCTGTTTCAAAAAACAAGAAACAACTTAATAGACCTATAATGAATAGTAAGATTAAAATAATAATATAATCCTCACATCAAAGAAAAGCCTAGGAACTGAAGTTTTTCACGGGTGAAATTTACCAAGCATTTTTAAAAAATCAAATCCTTCTCAAAGGTTTTCAGAAAACTAAAGAGGAGGAAATTCTTCCAAAGTTATTCTATGAGATGAGAATTAACCTGACACCCAAACAAGATGAAGATATAGCCACAACAAAAAACTACTGGCCGATATAACTGATAAGTACATATGTAAAAATCATCAACAAAATACTAGGAAAACAAATATAGCAGCATATTTAAAGGATTATTCACCATGATCAAGTGGGTTTCATCCTAGCAACGCAAGCATGATTTAATATATGCAAATCAGTAAAGGTGATTCTTTGTATTGACAGAATAAATGACAAAAACCGTATGATAATTTCAATAGATGCAGAAAAAGCATTTGACAAAATTCAACATCCCTTCCCCAAAAAAACTCCCAACAAATTAAGCATCTAAGGTATGTACTTCAACACAATAAAAAACATATAAGACAAACAGCTAACATCACACTAAACGGGAAAAATAAAAAAAGTTTTTCCATTAAGATAAGAAACAAGACAGGGATGCTCACCTTCTCTGTTTCTATTGAACACAGGGCTGGAAGTCTTAGCCAGAGGAATTAGATAAAATAAAAATAAATTAATAAATAAAAACATCTAAATAGGAAAGGAGAAGGTTCACTGCCCCTGTTTGCATATGACATGATCTTATATATAGAAAACCCCAAAAGTCTATGAAAAAAAAAAAAAAAAAAACACTGTTATACTAATCAAAAAATTCAGTAAAGTTGCAGGATACAAATTCAACATACAAAAATCAATAGGGTTGCTATATACTAATAGTTAATTATCTGAAGAATATTTTTTTAAAATGTAGTTTACAATAGCTACAAATGCTATTCCTATACAAATACAGGAATAAATTTAACCATCAAGGAAAAGAGCTTCACACTGAAGACTATAAAACACTGATGAAAGAAATTCAAGGGGTCACAAATAAATGGAAAGATACTCCATGTTCATGGATTGGAAGAAATAAAATTGTAAAATAGCTATACTATCCAAGGTGATCCATAGATTCAATGTAGCCATTATAAAAATAGCAAAAATATCCTTCAAATAAATAGAAAAAATCCTAAAAATCACATGGAACTACAAAAAGTCCTAAACAGCTAAAGCAATCTTAAGCAAAATGAACAAGCTGGAGTCATCATACTTCCTGACTTAAAAATATACTACAAAGCTATAGGCATAGACTGGCATAATAAAACAGGCAGATGGACCAATGGAGAATGTATTGGTTCATTTTCACACTCCTATAATGATACCTAAGACTGGGTAATTTATAAGCAAAAGAGTTTTAATTGACTCACTGTTCTGCATGGCTGGAAAGTCTCAAGAAACTATCGTGGTAGAAGGCAAAGGGGAAGAAAGGCATGTTCTAGATGGTGGTAGGAGAGAGCAGGCAAAGGGGAAATGCTACACTTTTAAACCATTAAATTGTGTGAGAGCTCACTCACTATCATGAGAACAGCCTGGGGGAAGCCACTCCTGTAATCTGATTACCTCCCATCACGTCTCCCCCTCCACACCTGGGGATTACAACCTGAGATGTCATTTGTGTGGGGACAAAGAGCCAAACTACATCAGAGAAGAATAGTGAGCACAGAAAAAAATCCACATATCTACAGCCAACGGAATTTTGATAAACAGGCCAACAACACACATTGGAGAAAAGACAGTATTTTCAATAAACAGAAATGGGATATTTGGATATTAACAGGCAGAAGAATAAAACTAGACTTCTCTCACCGTATTAAAAAACCAATAAAAATCAATGTAAATCTGAAAACTATGAAACTACTAGAAGAAAACAGGAGAAATGCAACATGTCATTTGTCTCAGCAAGAATTTTTTGGATAAAACCTCAAAAGCACAAGCAACAAAAACAAAAATAGACAAATGGGATTAAAAGCTTCTACACAGCAAATGAAACAATAGAAGGAATAGACAACTTATAGAAGGGGAGAAAATATTGTAAACTCTTCATCTGACAAAGGGTTAATATCCAGAATATATGAGAAAGGTCGACAATTCAGCAGCAAGAATCAAACAAACAAGCTAACGATCCAATTACAAAATTGGTAAATGGTCTGAACAGTTATTTTTCAAAAGAAGACATATAAATGGCCAATTGGTATATGAAGAAATACTTTATGTAAATAATCATCAGAGAAAGCAAATCAAAACCATAATAAGATAGTTACAATATTAATTGTAAGTTAACCTTACTCCAGTTACAATGACTATTATCAAAAAGACAATAGATAACGACTGTTAGTGAGGTTGTGGAGAAAGCCCTTAACATTGTTGGTGGGACTATAAATTAGCATAGCCATTACAGAAAACAGTAAGGAGGCTTCTCAAATAAGTAAAAATAGAACTACTATATGATCTAGCAATTTTATTACTGGGTATATATCCAAAAAAAGGGAAATCAGTACGTTGAAGAGATATTTGCACTCCCATGTTTAATGCAGCACTATTTCCAATAGCCAAGGCATCAAATCGACTTTAGCATTTATTGAATCAATGGATAAAGAAAATATGATATATATTCAAAATGGGATACTATTCAGACAGAAAAAAAAAAACAATAAAATCTTGTCTTTTGCAACAATATAGATAAACTTGGGGGTCCTAATGTTAGGTGAGATAAGCCAGACACAGAAAGACAAATCCTGGCATATGTGGAATCTGAAAAAAGTTTATCTCATGGAGGTGAGAGCAAAGTGGTTCCCATTGGCTGAGGAGGACAGGGGTAGGAGTCGTGGGGGAGAGCTTTTTCAGCAGTTACAAATTTACAGTTAAGAGAGATAAATTTTGATGTTCTGTTGCACAGGATGATGACTATAGTTAACAATGATATATATTCCACAATATGTAGAAAAAGGCATTCTGAATGTTCTCACCACAAAAAATAGTAAAGGTTTGAGGTAATGGATTTCTTTAACTACTCTGATTTGATCACTACAACGTATGCATATATCAAACATATCGTCTCATAAGTATATATATGCCAACTAAAAATAAAGTAAAACTTAGAAGTAACCTTGCTAATGTAAATATAAGAGCATGTCTGATCAGTATTAGAAAATCAGAAGCAATGTTGGGAAAACTATAGGTTGTTTACTTGTTCAAGTAGTGTAGATGGTCTGATTGAATTGATAATATCACAAATAAAATGGACAATTTAAAAATAAGTAGTTTAAAAAACTTTGACAAGATTTAGAACCAAACATATTACCGATTTAATTAAAATATTTGTTTTACAGCACATGAAAAATGCAATACTTAATTGAAAGCAGCCAAGCCCTGCTACCATTCTGAAAAAGTAGAAAGAGGCCTGAATTTAAATCCAAAGATTTTCATTCTTGTCTGGGCAGGTATAATAGTTACTAACTTTATAAATTGAGGGAGTCATTGGTCATTTAATTTCTTAAGGCTCTGTTGTTTTTCTTCATCTATAATGTGAAAATATTACCTTCCAGATAATCAAAATCTAAAATATAGGTAAAAGGCGGCATGATACAGTGGCACATGGTTGAAAGACGTTATGCCATAATGTAGGACATTTTTACACTACATCTGTGATTCACAGAATTGCCTGCATTCAAAGAAAATTCTTCCTTATGGCTCAGACTCATTTACTTTGCCTTTCATTTTTGGAGGTAGAAAGTGCTTTCCTTCTGGAAATATTTCCCCCAGATTGGAGAACATCGCATCATGTTTCTCATGTTTTATTTCATGAAGGTGCTATAGACTCAGTTAGATGTTGGAGATTCACCTGCACAGATGCTTAGGAAAGAAGAAATCACGTTTGAGGGTTTTGAGCTATCTGCAGGGGTAGCTGCCCACTGTAATCTCTGAAATGTTTGCTGGCATCTCCTCAACATCTTCACAAGCGTAAACCCTGAAAACACACACTACTGAAAACACACAGTCTACAGAACTTTCTGTTTGATGTTGTCCAACATTTAAGCAGGTGGCTCTCCTGAAGATTCAGAGGTTATCCTTCTCTATAGAGTCTAGCACCAACTGTGAGGAGCTGTTCTCTAGCTCACATCCTTTAGTATTATTCAAATGTTTCCCTGCTCACTCTAGAGTCCCTTCCTTAAACTTTGAATTTCATGATACAGGTATTGATCGACTTACGACCTATGCAACTTACGACACTTCGACTTTACGACCACAATCGCTAGCCACGACTGCTCCGCGTCTGGCAGCGCAAACATTGCCCAGCTGGGCGTACAACAGTGTGGACCAGCTTCTGGCAGCACTACCATCTCTGCGCGCACCATTTCAACTGTACATATAACCTAATCAACTTACAACCAAATCGTGTTACGACCGGTCTGCGGTCCCGACCGTGGTCGTAAGTCGAGCACTAGCTGTATGTACTTACATGTGCTGTACTCATTCTATTCTCTTTTACTGTAACCTATCGACCCTTGTGTGTTTTCTTACTTCTTGGCTACAGGCTTTTCACCTGATATCAGATCTTTTTATTTAATTTTGTTTTTGCCACCACAGTTCTTCCAATGTTGACTAACATTTACCACACATTCCATGAGGATGACTTATTTGGGAATTTAAATTATAAGCTCATTCTGTTTAAGTCTCCATGCCTATATCCTATACGCAAGTATAAAAGAAAATATGAAAACTAAAAATGACCACTCCACACATCTATTGCTTCAGCTGTTCATCATTCATTGAATACACCTTTCTGACAAGTACTCTGTTAGGTAAAGGAGATTTCAAAGCTGAATTCCTAATACATGAAGATGCTGGCATCTACTCCCAGTTTTTACGTACCTCTTTTGCACGGCTGACTTCCAAACCCAAATCTCTAAGTCTATCCACAAGTCTAAAGTCCAGTTAATACATCTAACTTCCTATTGGTTTTCATTTCAAACCCAACATACCTAAAATTACTCTTATCATTTCTTTCATTTTTTAACAACTCAGTGCCCTACTTGTAAAATTGTCTCTTCATTAATATCAGAATAATGTATGAGATGGTCATACAGATGCTGCTTCGCTAAAACTAGTGAGGTGAAGGTTGCTGTAGGATATCATGGATATTTCTTTTTCGGTTCACCAACATCATTCCTTTCTTTTGAGAGACTTCATATCTATTTCTCTGTATGAAGGTATTCTATGGAGGGTTGTCAAATGGGATAATTTTGTTTGCAGGAATAGGGAATGTAAGACATGTTGGATAAATCGTTGTACCCCCTTTGGCTTCTACACATATTGATCATGCATAGGGTGTAGGAGTTAACACAGATCTGGCAAGGTAAAAGTCTTTTTTCTTTCTCATCATAAGGTTACGAGGATAAAAATGTAATAAACCAGCTCTATTTATTGCTTTCAACTCATAGAGACATATGCGCTAACGGAACAAATCCATGTACAAAGACAAAGGCGGGGAAAAGCAAAAGGTAAAAAGACTTGAAAAGAAAGTAGGATGGAGTACTGACAATGCTTGTAACAGTTTAGTACCTCCATCAGTAGGCCAAAATTATTCTTAACAAATTCATGGTTTTGCTACAGCGAATTTCATTTTTAGTTGTTGCTGGGGATTTTGAGTTTTGTTCTGAGCATTTGCCACTAAAATGTACAAGTACATGTAAAGATGGTAAATAAGTTTTTAGTTTCAAATCTAGTCATACTGATTTGGGGGGGTAGGTGAAAAGATCGATATATTAATGACACAGAATAATACCTCCAAAGGAAAAAAATTAAGTGGCTAAAATATGGAAAAATTAAAAAATTGAGTGGAAGTTGGGGTAAGACACGAAGGAAAGGTAAGAGGAGAATGAGAATGAGTAAGAAAAAAGAGAAAACATATATTGCCATATGCAAAGAACATGGCAAACTGCCTAATTTTTGCAGATCATGAGGAATACAAACAAAAATTTGTGATAAAAGTGTCAGAACTATTTGCTGGCAGAGTTAGTAATAACATTCTGTAAATAATGATAAGGATCATGAAAAAAGAGAACGACAAGTCAGCATAGAGAACTGTGTGGTACCAGCAGTGCATGCAACAATGAAGACCTACAAACCTAAGAGAAAGATTAATCCATTCATACTCCAAATAGAAATTATATTTTTTGAGTTATACATTATAAAGTATATATAGTTTGTTGCTTATATTTATGCCTGAATTATCTCTAGAGCAATTTGTACTTGTCTTATTACAGTGCATACAATTCAATCATTGTCAGCAAATTATTAGGTTGGCTTAGTAGAGTTATGGATTAAAGGTCCCTGGTTGGTATTGCTACATACATATGCTGGTGTTGATATAGACATATGCTGGGAATTAGTGGTCTATATCCATTATCAACACAATTCTGATATCTAGAATTCAGCAACTCTTACAAAATAATTTGTAAAAATTATTTCTATTGATTGAGTTTTATACCGTTGCCCCATGATACACCAAGCTATGTCAACCAGTGATCATGAGTCCTCTTCCTTTTTCCTTCCCCAAATTCAGCAGCTTTTAATTTTAAAATATGTTTATAGTCTGTCCTTTTCTCTCTCTGTTAACTGCTGCTGCTCTTGTTTAAACTCTGATGTTTATGCCCAAGTCTTCATAGATTCTCTTCCTCAGGTTCAATGAATATTTGATGTATGTCCATGTTGCCAACAGAGGGTGCTATCAAAGTGAAATTGTGGTAATTGCCATACTTTTATTTAAACTCTCTATAAATTATACCCTATTTTTTTTATAGATCGAAGACCAAGCTCTTTCCATGCTCAGAATTTTGCTCAAGGAGGTGTATTTCAAACACTTCCACATTATTTCTTTCCTCTTCCCAATTTTTTAATTGTGCTTCTTCAGATATTCTAAACATCTGTTTCCTCAAAGGTCCATGTTGATGTTTGCACTCATGTTCCAAATGGAACTTCCCATGTAGTATCTCTACTTTTTTTCTTTTTGAGGCCGAGTTTCGCTCTGTTGCCCAGGCCAGAGAACAATGGCTCAATCTTGGCTCATTGCAACCTCTGCCTCCTGAGTTCAAATGATTCTCCTGCCTCAGCCTCCTGAGTAGCTAGGATTACAGTCATGTGCCACCATGCCCAGCTAATTTTTGTATTTTTAGTAGAGATGGGGTTTCACCATGTTGACCAAGCTGGTTTCACATTCCTGATCTCAGGTGATCTGCCTCCCAAAGTGGTGGGGGATGGCTCACCGGGCAGGTGTGAGCCATCATGCCCGGCCTATCTCTGCTTTTCCAAGTTCATTACCTGCTGCATAAAGCCTCCCTGGTTTTTGTCTGAACTCTCCTTCCCCACCTATCTTCCCAACCCTCTAGACCTCTCCATGCTGTGTTGGAATTATCTATTTATTTCTGTAGCGCATCTGCTGTCTAGGTTTTCATAATAACACCATTCAACATTTTTTATAGTGCATGTATAATTTCAAATATGTTTGATTGTGAGCTTCTTATTGTATTTCCACTAAAACACAACCTGACACACAGAAGTTCACAATATTTGTCTAATGTAATTAAATAACTTCTGCAATCTACTGGCTATTATTATTATTACAGTTTTCTAATAGGAATATGCAGTTAAACTTATTATTATGTGTTTCCACAGTTAGACACTTCTAAACAACCATTGCATGCATTTTCTCCTTACAATGTCAGTTCATCTGCTATCCAATTATCACCCTGTTCAAGTGCACACACCTGGAATTCATTTAGTCTTGGATTACTGTGACAATTTTAAACTCTTTTCTATGGCACATTACAAACAATTAAGGAAATTACAGTCTGTTCTCAATACTTGGTATTTCACAGAGAGTTTTTTAAAAAGCTGACAATTTGGAACCTATGATTCCTTGGTGAGAGTTCAACCATGATATCAGCAAATATTTCAAGAGGTTTATATGTTTCATGTGGACTTATCTTAAAAATGATATGCAAAATGCAAATATTACCACCAATCAGTGTCTCTTTGAGCTCTGATGTTTCTCAAAGTGTGATCATTGGAACACTTAACTCTGATTCACAAGGATTTTCTGGTTAAAAATGTAGATTCCCACATCCTATGGAGACTTATTCATGCTCTGTCATTAAGGAATCTGAAAGTTTGCTTTTTAAAACAACCACAATTATTTCAAGTAATTGTTATGCATATTCAGTAACTTCTGCTTTAGAGAAAGTAGAGTGGTAATAAAACATAAAATAAAGTCAATTTTAAGAAAAATTCACCTAGATTCCAAATAATAATCTCTTCCTTGAGTTGCCAATTTATTGAAAATATGAAATTTTAATTCTATAAATAATTTTTAAATATATGTAGCATAATATAAAGAATATGCTATTGGGTAGATATAAATGTTTTCATGTCACAGTTTGCTGTTGTGATTGGATAAATCAATATGGCTAATTTCAAAGAGGCAAAGATGTTTCATCCTAGCTACTTGACTCCACTTAAACAGTGACCTTGGCCACCCTGTATCATTTCTCTAAGTGTCGTTTTTGATATCTCTGAAATAATAATATACAAGTGACAAGATATAAATTCTTAGAACAAAAAAGTT
Organism: Cebus imitator; assembly: GCF_001604975.1. Taxonomy (NCBI): domain Eukaryota; kingdom Metazoa; phylum Chordata; class Mammalia; order Primates; family Cebidae; genus Cebus; species Cebus imitator. Next base: position 2,154,858 of record NW_016107350.1, on the reverse strand, counting down.
TCTAGTCTTTCTTTGTCCACCAAAAATTATTCTGGCTTGAATCACTCTAATTCTTTCTCCCCCCTTGATCTTCCTTTTTCACCTTAACTGGAAAACCATTTCTCGGGTATTTGCAAAGCTTAATCAGACTGAGAGAAAGATTGAGAAAAGAACAAGAACTAGACAACATTTTCAGGGATAGGCAAGGGTGTAAACTGAAAAGTGATGTCTTCGGGGAAGCATATAGATGATTTAAGAAAGAAAATAGTAAGATTTTAAAAACGATTACTTAGCGAGTATGTATTTCCTTCATAATTTCCAAGAGCTGAAAGTAAACAATTAGAATATATTAACATTTCTCTTATCACATGGAATATTTTCTTTTAACTGCATTGACGTTCTGTGATTTAAACATGTGGGTCACAGTTTTATGCATTTCATTATCCCTTGGTTAAAACCTGATGAGGAGTAGAGGAAACAATGTGTAAAAAGCCTTCAGCACTTTGTCCTGTGCAGACAAAGGCCGAGTAAAAAGCAACAACGCTATCTATTACATTTTATTTTTCTTTGATTTTTTTCTCTTTTATAATCTTGTTTCAAGTACGGGTCTCCTACATTTTTCCCACGATAGCAAAAGAATAGGAGTTTTGTTGCCATTTTATTTTACAATTTATTGGTTTCACTTCAATGAGCATAACTGGCATCCGAAAACTGTGTGATTATCTTCTCCTTTCAGCCAGAGTTTGTGAATATTTTCTTGGGAATCACTCACCTATGACAGCCCACCCCTGCCTCCCTCTAGTCTCCTGTTCATAATGCTGCCTAACCACTTGTGTGGAAGCACAGACCTGAAATTTCATTTTGACATTTCTTTGTGCACCTACACTAAGAGGTGTTGTCTTTACTAGTCAGTTTCAATCCTTTGCTTTCTACTGAGACAAGAAAATGACAGATTTTACTCATTTTGTTTTGATTTGCAAGATTTGTTTTTCCTTAATCAATAAATTGTATTTAAAACTTGTTTTGACAAATGGTATACGCATTTATTGTTTCCTACATAACTTTCCTTGTAAAGCACTATGAAGTCTCTTCTTCAGGTAAAATAAACATTTATTACATTTGTTAAATTTATCTTTAAGTTTGCTGGAGCATGGTAATTGTTTTTAAACTCTTTATCATGAAAGTAGACAAAAAAATAAAAACAAACTAACAGCATCAATTCCAAGAGGACTTTCACAGCAGAATTCAAAATCTCTTAGGAATATATCATTGTATATTTTGGCATCTAATATTTATGTAGCAAGAATATTTTGCACTTAAACTATATTTTAAGATAGATGCTTAAAGAAAGTTTAATCTTCAATACATTTACTTATTGAATGATTATAATTTTTATGTTTTTTTTTAATTTAAGAATACTGAGAATTTATCTTATTTAATAAAAATCCTTCCAGATAAATGAAGGAGAATGTCTGAAGTACCACTCTGCATTTCTGATTTGTTAAAATATTTGGAATGGTGCCTTATAAGTCTTACTGCTCCAAAGCTCTTTATTTCCGCTGAAACAGAAACTCCCTCAGCTTTTCTGTATCTGATAATTGAGTAATTGTGGTGTCCTTCTTCAGGGACTAAATTAACATATGTCTCAAGTTATAACCCATTCAACTTCATCTCTTTAGCTCCTTGAAAGTGACATCATGAGGATGAATAATGTGTGTGACGCTACGTGCCTTCCCAGAGCTTTCACCAACAGCCAGGTCTCATCTGAGAGCTTGCTTTACTCTCTGTTAACATGCTTTATGTGCCAGGAAGCATGTTAAACACTGTCAAATGTTATCCTGGCTATGCAGGTACAGCTTCCATGAATCACGGTGGCTGCTATTCTGGCTTTCTAGCAAGTATGACTTAGTTTTGGACTCCAGTTTCCTGATTTCATAAGTGACCTGTAATAAATGTCTAAAATTCCCCATTTTCTTATCATGCATGAAACAATAGTACTTCCCTCTAGGGGGCGCCGAGATAATTAAGGAAATAATACCCATATATTCTTCACATGGAAAGCAGAAAACACTCAGTGATAGGTGTAATTATTTCTAACATTAGAGCTCACCTCTTACATTTACTCTCACTCTACCTTTAACGGGTGTTTTCAAATATAATCCAATCTTATCATCCCTAAGCTTTGTACCAAAGCCATATTTTCCTCTCCATTTGTCTTCACATCTTTAACAACAAAGTAATTGTTTAGAGTCAGCAAGAATCATTTTCAATTATTATTGAAAATCATCTTTGACCATTTCTCAGTAGCCGAAGTCATTTCCAAGATCATCACAATAACCAAGTTAGGCTAGAAATCAAAGAACGTTACTTGTTTTTTAAAATTTTTATTATTTACTTGGTTGTGCCCATGTCCTATGATAATGTAGTTTTCACTCTCCACTCTGGTTAAGGACATTTCTTAGGGATTTACTTCTTTGTATTTGATTTCTAAGCTATAATATAGAGCATCTGCTAAACACTAGAAATCCCACTCTTTCAAGAAACTTTTTCAGAAACACCATATTCACGTCATCATCTCCTCCTCTAACTTCTTCACCTACTTGAATTCTATAAAAGTTATAAGTATTTTTTAGATCTAGAGGAACTGGCAAGCTATTGCTCCATTATTTCCCACATTCATATTTATAGATATCTGGTAAAGATTTGAGTTGTATATTGTTAAACTAGAAAACTTTTAACTGGACACTTTTTGTTTAGTTTTGGCCTTCTAAGAAGACTAGAATTTACCTTTGGGCCAGATTTTTACTTAGCTTTGGAAAGAACTAATAGAATGACCTACTTTACATATGCAGATATATGGTAAAGACACTTCCCACTGATAAGAGTACAAAATTTTATAAATGGACATTTTGGCAAAGATCTGCCCATGTATTAGCTTATATTGACTGTTAAAATTAGATTTTACTTTTCTTTTATCTATCTCATCTAAAAGTTTGTAAAAGAGCAGAATAATTCCTTGGCAGTAATGTGGAGTCTATAAATGTGATTACATATGCTGAATGTATGCAGAATCTCTGATTGACGCCAAATGGTCAGAGGTTAACTGGAATCCTGAAAAGTCACCACCATCATTGGGAAAATCCTATGTTAAAGTCAAGACGAGGCCACAGAAGAGTGATACTGTTATCAGGCCTAGAGTGCAGTGAATTCCACAATGGGCATACCTTGGGCAAATAGCTGCATGCAGGTGTGTGATTTAATAGAATTATAACAATATAGTCATCACCTTTAAGGCCCAGGCAGTTTGATTGTGTAATGTGTCATCCAATGGGAACACTTTGAGAATACAAATGGTTGCTGTTAATAATTTCGCCCTGGAAATTCAACTGGATTATTGCTGAGAAGAAAGCATCTTCCTTTGCATCGGGAGGAGCGGCTCTAGCCTTGGAAAATCAGTGGAGACATGTGCCATAGGTCAGGTAGACCTTGGACAACAAAGACTGAGCTACTGCAGTCAGCACTGCACCCTCTGCAGAGGCAGCTGCAAAGAAAACATGTTCATGACAGCTGCAAGTCACCTGGGAGAGAACCAGCCATTCTGCTCAATTGGCATACAGGGACTTGTTTTCTAGTACTTTCAAAATAGCAAGTAAGAGTGACCTGATTTTGTAAATCTATGCAATTGAAGCCTAGGACTTAATGGGAGCGAATTGAAACCTGTAGTTTTATTCTTGACAAGATTCTCCTCTTTTCTTCTAAGCTCATGTTTTACTTTTGTCCTAAAATTCTCACAATTCCTGCTCATTTATCTAAATCGTATATGTTCTTCCGAACTCTCCCCTAGGAAGCCACTGTATTGAGAGGATACGTAATTTTTTTTCTGATAAGTAATTATTTTACTTAATTGAATTCAGTTATCCTCTGCTCGGTTATCTAATTATTAACATAATAGCTGCTCATGAGCATTACTTGATTCAAAAAACTAACTTAATACTCATTCATTTGTTAGTAAAGATAATGCATGTATTGATAAATAAAATCATAAAAAATAAAAGCATAATCTTTAATATATGAATATGGCTATACATCACAACTTACCAAATAACAATTAAATAATAATATCTTAAATATATTGATTGCCCAATATAATAACTAAAGATTAATCCAATCATTGGAGGCAAAAACTAAAAAATCCTTGGCAAATTATCAGTCCCTGCTTGCACATATCGATAAAAATACATAGTCATAACAAATACTTCTAAACTGAATGTAAACACTGGCATTCTAAAATATAAAATCTTTTCAAAATTTCTTCTCTGATACACAAAATTTAAAAAATTTACATATATTTGCAAAATGTTTAGTACATTGTTTATTGTAATAAATATAAGTAAGGTAGATGTTATATAAAACAAGTAAATGTTTAAACCAAGCAAGGAAAAGCAAATAGGGTCTTTTAAATGGGTTTTAAATTTTTCTCCATTATGTATATTCATATTTATTTAATCTTAATTGTGCTACAAGTCTCTATGGTCCTGATTTGTTTGTTTACATGATTATATTTGGTTTTGACCTAACTTCCTCAATACATTGTTAACTCTGAATAAATGTATTTCATCTGTGCTTTATAACAGAAATCATTGTAACCTCTACAAAGTGAGCTTAATGAATTCTAGTAATTTCTCTACTTAATGACTATGCATCCACAACAATATTATACTATTGTTCCAAACACATGGTAACATTTTGATAAGAGAAGGACAGCTTGGAAAGTGGGCATACTTGTGCTAGGAGATTCTTGGTAAACTAAAAAATAATTGTAGAAATGAGAATCTGTCTTCCTATAGTATAGATAGATTCTGCCTACATGATTCTTTTGTTCAAAGGAGTGAAAAGTGCAGTCTGGTAGGTCTGGAGATCTTTCTGGAAGCCCAAATCTCTACATGCCATCCCGAAATATTGCAATTTCTAAACTGGGAAAAACATTGTGGATTGAGGGTAATATAGCAACATTAATGACACTTGGTTGAGAATCTACATATAGTATCCCACATGTGGATTAATCTCCAGAATAACTTTATGGCTTCCTTTTTGTGTTTTTCCTACTTTATAGATGAGGATATTGAAGCAGTAAGTTTATTCCAAGATAAAAAAAGAGCCACAATTCTTCCATTGCACCTGCTGTTATATTTTTTTAGAGGACAGCCAGCATCTCCTCCTAAGAACTCTTTCGGACATAAGATAGAGTGAGCAGTTTCGCATGTTCACAAATGAAAAGCCTAAGTCTGTGACACAATAATTACTTTGTGTCACATAATTGTCTTAATAAGGGTGGGTCAGCATTTTTTTTTCGTAAAGAACCAAGTAGTAAGTATATTAGGTTTTATAAGTTGTACAGTTCAACTTCGCCATCACAATGCAAAAGTAGCATAGACCATAGGGAAACAAGCATGTCTGTGTTTCCATAACACTTTATTTACAAAAAGAGGCAGCAGGGTGAACTTAGTCTAAAAGCCATAGTTTGCCAATCGCTTATCTGAATTTGTATTTGAAGGGCTCCTGATAACATTTTTATTTTCCTTTATTGCCCAAAATATTTACCTGGCATTCCCTGATCCTGAAGTAAAGGACAGCATGAGCAGGGACAACCATTAAGCAGAGAAGCAAATTAAAGGATGCTTAGGCACTTGTCACTTTCTGGGGAAAAAAATGTGTGACTGAGATTCTTTATCCAAACTCAGTATCAGGATCTCTTTTCCCTCCTGGGGGTCGGCGGGGGTCAAAAGAATAGATTTATAGAAGGAGGTGAACTCTGTGGAGTCTGTCTATTCAGGTGCAGGGAAACCAGGGACATAGATTTCTCAGAAACACCTGAAGAGTAAAATGGCTTCCTTCTGTCCTTTCCTCCTCCCTAGTCCTTCCACTTAAACCGTGAACAGACATTGGCTGCTTCAAAATCCGCAAAGTCAGATATTTATACTCATTGAATTAAATGGAAACAAGTAGAGAGTTTGCATACTTTCCATGGAGTGATGATGAAGGTCTATTTGCTTAAAGGCCGTGCAGTAGCTGAAGATGTCACTGGCATTGCTGTGTTCTCTGAGAACCAAAGGGTATGCAACGATCCACGATGAAAGTTGCTCAAAAGGTTTTAATCAAAGGGAAAAATTAATGGGAGAGTTGTGTTTCCAACCATTTCTTATTAGCTGGTTTATTTTCAAAGTTTAGTTATCCTTGTTATCTATTATCATCTATCTATCTATCTATCTATCTAATCTATCATCTTCTATTTATTTTAAAATCTACACCTCTGGTTCTTCAGGCATGGCTTTAAAAGGTACTATTTGAAATGTATTTGTAAAAGTACACATGCATTTGTCGCCAGCAGTAATCTCCTGACATTGAAGAATATATTTAGAAATATTTGAAAGTCTTTAATGATAGTGCTTAGAGAGGAATCTAGTCTATTTTTGTATACAGATTACCGTGTTTTTTTTTTAATCTGTTAAAATAGCCCCTATTGTTTCCTACATTTCCCCTTCTTTCAGTCTCTTAAGCACTTTCTTAATCTACAAAGAAGGAAGAGTGGAAGAAAAGAAGGTAAAAAAGAAGAAAGAAGAGAAACAAAAAAAAGTTGACTGATTTTACCTTACATATCATCTTTCATCTCACTTTTATTTTTTTATATTTATTTATTTATTGCATTTTAGGTTTTGGGGTACATGTGAAGAACGTGCAAGATTGTTGCATAGGTACACACATGGCAGTGTGATTTGCTGCCTTCCTCCCCATCCCCTATATCTGCCATTTCTCCCCATGCTATCTCTCCCCAACTCCCTACCCCCCGCTGACCCTCCCCTATTTCCCCCCAACAGACCCCAGTGTGTGATGCTCCCCTCCCTGTGTCCATGTGTTCTCATTGTTCAACACCCACCTGTGAGTGAGAACATGCGGTGTTTGGCTTCGAAACCAGGCTTTTAGATGGGTTCAGAAAATCTTATTTCTTAAATAAAAGAATGCCTCCCCAATTATTTTATATATGTTAAATTATTATTAGTTCCTATGTGCTTCTTTTTTGGTGCTACATGAGTATAACTGTAGACATAAGAAAAACATTCAGTGTTTTGATTTGTAAACTATGAAGCAAAAGATAACTTTTTAGAAATTTTCTCTGATTATAATCATGTAATAGATAGATAGAATACAAGGAAAACTAAACTTTAACAACAAACGAGATAAGAAATGGTTCAAAACATAACTCTCCCAGTAATTTATTCCTTTGATTAAAACCTTTTGGGTTACTAGGAAAATATTTAATCCTATCTATCTATCTACCTACCTATCTATTTTTAAAGCTATGCCACTGGTATGGCTTCAAAAGGTACTATTTGGAATTTATTTGTAAAAGTAGCTAAGTCAACACAACATAACACAACACAAGAAAATTCCAATACTACCAATTTTGACTAAACTTATAAGTCTACTCAGCAGAGAATTGTTTTTATGGGGTTTAATATCATTGGAAAACATCATTGCACATTTTTAACACTCAACACTCTGTAAACAACATCTTTATTATCTCATATTATTTATGATAGATAGCTGAAGATATCATAAATGCATGTGAATCTTTCCAAACTGGCTCATGTTATTTCAAAATTCAATAGCACCGAATACTTGATAAAACTAAAATAAAATAATTGTGTATAAACTTTCCACTCCTTATTATAGTAAATTATTCTTCATGATAGAAAAAGGAATCGTCACATTTTAATCAAAGAATGAGGTTTTCGGTACAATTTTAGAGAGGTTTACATCAAACAATTATTCTTATCCAGTGACTAAGTGATAACTTCTCTTCTATTATTTAGGTAAGAAAATATGTATGTATTCTTTAGAGTTTATATTCATCAAGAAGATAATTTGTAGAAACCAACATCACTGAGGGCCAACAATAGACTTGGGGCATCTATTTATATATTCAGTGTTATCCCTTGTATTTATACTTCTAAGACCAAGATTCAGAATGAAAAAGTATATGATCTCTAGGATTACATGATTTTGTGTTTATGACAAACAAAAGAGAAAAACAAATATTTGCAGGGACATGGATAAAACTGGAAACCATCTTCCTCAGCAAACTAACACAGGAACAGAAAACCAAACACCACATGTTCTCACCCATAAGTGGGGCATTGAACAACGAGAACACATGGACACAGGGAGGGGAGCACCACACATTGGGGCCTGTTGGGGGTGGGGGGCTAGGGGAGGGAGAGCATCAGGACAAAAACCTAATGCATACTGGGCTTAAAACTTAGATGACGGGCTGATAGGTGCAGCACATCACCATGGCACATGGATACCTATGTGTCAAATCTGCATGTTCAGCACATGTAGCCTAGAACTTAAAGCAAAAAAAAAAATAAAATAACTAAATGAAGGAAAGAAAGAGAAGGAACATTACTGACTAAGCAATTCAGTAAGCTGGTAAAAGAAGATATTTAAATGGTTTCTAACATTAATAAGTCACAACACTATGTGGTGATGCTTCAGTAAGTCAGCACTTTATATGAGATTGGAACTCAATTCACTACAGGTTCCTCATGTTACCGCAAGTTTTGTATATAAGGCCCTAGAGACTTTTTATTATTATACTTTATGTTCTGGGGTACATGTGCAGAACATGCAGGTTTGTTGCATAGCTACACATGTGCCATGGTGGTTTGCTGCACCTATCAGCCCCTCATCTATATTAGATATTTCTCCTAATGCTATCCCTCTCCTAGCCCATACCCCCTGACAGGCCTTGGTGTGTGATGTTCCCCTCCCTGTGTCCATGTGCTCTCATTGTCCAACTCCCACTTTATGAGTGAAAACAGGTGGTGTTTGGTTTTCTGTGTGGCACATATATATCATGGAATACTATGCAGCCAGAAAAAAAGATGATTTCATGTGCTTTGCAGGGACATGGATGAATCTGGAAACTATCATTCTCAATAAAATTGAGGCATATATTTAATGATGTTTATATAGCAAACAACCTTGAAAAATTAAGACTGTGTCTTTTTCCAAAGCAAAGGGCACCCATGCTTCTACCCAGTAAAAGAGAAATAATGTCACTCTCCAAAACAAAGGACCAGAGTTGGCAGGTCCCCTGTCCCATAATGTAAAACATTACATGTACTAGCGTCCATCTAGGCCCATCTGGTTTGCCCCTGTGTTACTTGAAGGCAATGGGAACTGAGTCCACTGTGTTAACCACATTGTGCTATAGTAAACAAGTTCCTTTTCTCTGACCCGAACATCTCATGTCTTCTTTCAGCATTCATGAAGTTGTGGAAGACAAACAGTTCTTGACATTGACATAAAACAAGGAAGTCCAACAGCACTCTTTAATAATGAGTATAAGTATGTACTGAAAGTCTCCTCTAAGGTGGTTACACCGATATATGTTATGTAGGAAATCTCCTTATGAAACTTCTGTGGGAAATTCCAGAATGAGAAATAATATGCTTCCTTAATAGTAATTTCATATATTACACAGTGTATTGATTAAATGTCAGGGGCAATAACTTACGTCGTGCCTCATGAACAATGGAACATATAGTTAGTACCTTCTATAGCAGTGTTTTTACTTTTCTCAGAGTCAGGAAACAGGAATGTTTCTCACATATATGAGCAATGTTTACATTTTACCAAAATAATTCATTCGTATTTCAAGTACAGGCTTGAGTGGTATAATGTGGCATATAGTCATGAATTCCAAGTTATCTGAAGATGAGAATATTACATTTGAAATCCTTGTCATTTCGCTCACTCTGTGCTCTCTATTTTTCCGTGTTGTCTGTGGCCTTTCTCAGGATTATTCTCAAACCATCCTACAGGTGCTCATCTCTTATCACCTGGTATAATATACAAATTGTAGAATTTCAACAATCTTAGCCCACAGAGAGTACTGTCTCCCAAGAAGTCCAACTAATATTCTAGAGAAAAGATTTCTGACACATGCATGCACATACGAACACAGACACATATACATATACACATATTAATTGTACTATGTGGTTGTTGAAAAATGAACTTAAGATAGTTCTGGTTTCAGTATAACTTGTATATGTGACACTGTACATTCTTAGTCATATGGATGGACAAATGCTGAAGTGCTTTCATGTGGCTAATTATTATGAGTCCTGGAATTAGAATGAAAGTTTATCCTAGCTTTAAAGTAACTATAGTCAGGCAGACCTCCATAAATAAGAAAGAGATGTGGTTGAAAGAAAAGAAAGGATTGAAAGATTATATATCATGGAATGCTATGAAACCATAAAAAAGGATGCATAGGGACATGAATGAAACTGGAAAACATCATTCTCAGCAAACTGACACAAGAACAGACAACGAAACACCTCATGTTGTCACTCGTAAGTGGGTGAACAATGAGAAGACATGAACTCAGACGCAGGGAGGGGAACATCACACACTGGGGCCTTTTGGGAGGTGAGGGGGCTAAGGGAGGATAAGAGCGGGTGGGGGGATTGGGGAGGGATAACATTAAGAGAAATATCTAATGTAGGTGACAGGGAAATGGATGCAGCAAACCACCAAGGCACATGTATATCTATGTTATGAACCTGCATGTTCTGTACATGTACACCAGAACTAAAAGTATAATAAAAAAAAAAAGAAACATAAGTAGACATAGGTTAGAACAGCAGGAGGAGAGAAGAAAAGAAGGAAGAAAAAAGAAAATAAACAGTGCTCAAATCTTAATTTCTTCATTATTTTTAAAATACTGGTTTTAGTGATTCATATATTGGTTTAAACATAGTTGAACTTCATTCAAGATCCTACCAATTCAATTAAAGTAAACACATTGAGCCTTTATGGCATAGCTATTATGAAATAACTAGCATATTATGAAACAGCTAGATGCAATAAATACATGGTAAAGGAGAGAAAACTAGCATTCAGTGGACATGGACTATTTACCAGTAACATTAGTATACTGTGTCATTTATTTGCTCAAATTCCATTTTTAGGCAATTTTCCTCTTGAATGTATTGCTGTCTAATCATATTCAAAAATGACTATTTCAGTGATAGCCTCAAGTATTGAGAGGATAAATTCAGGGATATGTTTAAGAATCAAGCTATGCACCTAGATATCAGTCTTACCTAAAAAGGCTTTTAAAAATATCTGAAATTGTTTCTTCCACTGTTTTGCCACAGAAAAAGCAGGGAGCTAAAGATGATTTACTGAGCAGCAAGGCCAACCTATTTGGCAGCAGAATAGATCAGAAACGAAGCTTTGGTTTTGGACCCTTGAATACACTGCAAAGGTTCACAGATATGTAAGTGAAGCAGGAGTCAAGAGGAGTTTGTGTCATTTGTAATAACTAAGCGTTATCAAGGTTGCTTTGTCTTTGCATTTTTAAAACAAGATGTGAGTTTTCCCATTTCTGTTAACTCAAGGAGAGTATTACCTCTGAATTTCAGTAGTGTAACACATTAGAAAGAACTGGAGACATACTTCTATGAAGACTGAGTTGGTATTATGAACCTTAAATTACAAATGAATAGAATCACTGATATTAAAAGCTCAGACTTTAAAAGTAAACTGCGCAATGAAAACTCCATTATGGGTTTCTCAAAAACCTACATGGCTCGAGAACCAAATAAAAGAATGAATAATTGAATAAACACATATTGAGCCATGAAAACTACATTTTAAATATATTAGTATATTTTTGTGATACAATTTGCATTTTTGTTGGGCTCAAATACTCATCCTAATATTAAGTGTGAATCAAGAATAATTTCCAAATAGACAAATGATTTCTGCAATGCAAGCGTTGTAACTATCATGGTACTTATATATATTTTTGTCTTATTTTTTTCTAATACAAATCACATTATACATATAATTACAAAAGACTGAAATTTTATTGCCACTGCCTTGACTCCACTATGCAACAACCTGCATGTTCTGCACATGTACCCCAGAACCTTAAGTGCAATAATATATATGTATATATATATATGCATATATATATGTGTGTGTGTGTGTGTGTGTGTGTGTGTGTGTGTGTGTGCGTGCGTATGTGTGTATATATATAGCATGTTTTTATTGTTAGGTCTTTTTAGATTTTAGTGTTCATAGTTTCTTCCTGGTTTCTCTTGGATTTTTCGTTTGTAAGTACCCTTCTCTTGTTCATCGCACAGACCCTATACACAATAACAAATCAATTTGATCATCTACCCCTCTTCTCTTTTGGGATTCTTGCTGGTGAGAAATATCATGCATTGTTGATTGGTTCTCCCTCTTTAATATCTTTTAAAATGTCACTTCCCTTGAGTCTTAATAGTAAACCAGTACTTCTTTCTTTTAACAGACTAACCAATCACTTTCCCTTTACATCTTACTGGGCCTAGTATTTCTGTGACAGTTAATTTTATGTGTCAGTTTTGCTGGTCCAGGGTACCTAGATATTTGGTCAAATATTAATATAGATTATTCTGTGAAGGTTTTTTTTTTTTTTTTTTTTTAAATGAGATTAACATTTAAATTGGTGAACTTTGAGTAAAACAGGTTAGATCAACTTCATTCAATCAGTTGGAAACCCTAATAAAACACACATACTTCTTCCAAGCAAGAAGGTATTCGGCCAGCAGACTGCCTTTGGGTTTGGAACTCTCTCTGCGTTTCCAGTCTGCTGGATTATACTGCAGATCGGACCTGCTTCTTCACGAATGCATGAGTCAGTTTCTTAAAATCTCTCTCATATATCAGAAACTGACTCATCCAATTGTGGAGATAAACACACACACACACACACACACACACACAAACACACACACACACTGTTGACCATTGAGCAACACAGGTTTGAAGTTCAAGGGTCCACTTATATATAAATATTTTCAATAAATACAATCAGCCTTTTTATTGGTGGCTTCTACATCTGAACTCAAATGTGCATCAGAGTTACCCTATTCATGGTAGGTGAAACACACATATCTGGAAGATCAACTTTCTGTATCTGCAGTTTCCACAGGGCACACTCCATGCCTTGAGTATGCATGGATTATGGTATCTCTGGGGATCCTAGAACCCATTCCCTGTGGATACTGAGAGAGGACTATGTATCTATATCTCTTTAGATATGAATATATACACACATATATGCACACATATTGCTTTCTGGAGTATTTTGACTAATGTAAATTTTGGAGCAACCATAATTCTAGAGGAACAGCATCTTTTTTTTTTTTTTTTT
>NW_016107350.1:2117791-2135833 GCF_001604975.1 Cebus imitator | reverse complement strand
GGCCGAAACAGCCGCGCTGGCGACCGTGGAGCACCTCTGCCCGGGAATTTCCTAGTCTGTGGGCAATAAAAACTCGGCGTCCACTCACCCTCTGCGCTTTCACTGGGAGCTGCAATCCTGAGCTGTTCCTAAACGGCCATCTTGGATCCACCTCCGAGGAACAGCATCTTATGAATAAGTTTTCTTTATTGGTTCTGGGGTTTCTGGAAGTGGATCTTTAATATGACGGGGTTTAAATACACCATTGACTCTCTCTCCAGTGGTAAAGAGAGATGTGATGGAGTAACAGAGCTAGGCAGAATATCACTACTGGGTCCTTTGAACCAAAATCTTGCAAGATGCAAGCATCTGATGCCCATAATATAATATTTTTGGACACTTTTTTCTAACAATAATAAATAATCATTTAATGAATAAAATGGTCTGGTTGCCTCTAACATTACTGTACAAAGTGAAAAAAGAAACGGATGAACTCAGGGCTTTGAATTCCCAGCGCAAGTACCACATAAATGGCCTGTCAGTTTCTCTGTCTGCCCTGAAAGAGACCCTTATCTCCTGCAGCCACATAAGTGAGATTGTTGAAAAAAACCTAGGCTCTCATTTTGTGAGTGGTTGAATTACAAGAAAAATTGAATTCCTAGCCTATGTATCTGCTGTTAAAGTGGGCAAAGTAACTGTAAAGAAATGGAACATTGAAAGTTGGAATGAGGATGTGTGGGAAGACCTTGATGAAGCTGGAGACACTGAGCTCATAATTTCTGAAAAGTCCTCTTCACTCCACCTTGGGATATTAACCCTGCATTGCCTAAGGAAACTATAATGGCCTTGCCTGATGCTGTTACCTTGCCAGACGACTGAGTCTTCCCCAGACCCACCTCATCACTCTCTTTTAATCTAGTTGTGTAACTAGAACCACATCTCTGCATGGCCCTGAATTTGAGGTGCAAGTGTAACCTATGAGGAGGTGCATTAAATACCAAAAGAACTACTTGAGTTTTCTAATATAGCCAGACAGAAATCTTGAGAGTTGTCATCTAAGAATTCACTTGAGTCCTATGCATTCAACATGAAAGCAACTGTTGAAGCTGACGAAACTTCAAGGCAAGATTAACGATGAGGACAAACAGAAGATCTGGACAAGTGTAGTGAAATTATCAACCGGCTTGACAAGAATCAGACCACTGAGAAGGAAGAATTTGAATATCAGCAGAAAGAGCTGAAGAAAGTCTGCAACCCCATCATCACCAAGCTGTATCAGAGTGCAGGAGGCATGCCAGGAGGAATGCCTGGGAGATTCCCTGGTGGTGGAGCTCCTCCCTCTGGTGTTGCTTCCTCACGGCCCACCGTGGAAGAGGTTGATTAAGCCAACCCACGTATAGATGTGACATTGTTCAACACATGTAAAACACTGAAGGACCTAAATTTGTAGCAAATTCTGTGGCAGTTTTAAAAAATTCAGCTGCTGCTATAGTAAGTTACTGGGCATTCTCAATACTTGAATATGGAACATACGCACAGGGGAAGGAAATAACATTGCACTTTATAAACACTGTATTGTCAGTGGAAAAGGCATGGTCTTAAACTATTTAAAATTAGCATCATAAAAAAAGAAATATGGGGAGTATATGTGGGAATAGATATATAGGGTATGGGATAATGGCAGAAGAAACACAAAGTTGGATTGGCAGACTTTATTGATAGGGCTCAATAAGCAGAGACTCTGAATTTAAGGTTGCAGCATGGGGAATTAGAAATAACTTCAGTAGTTGGTTTGGCTGGTTAACTGAAACATGGAGCAAAAGTTTGCCCACAGTAAATGAATTTGAAATGTCAGACCTGGGAAACTATAGAAGAAAAAATTCAAAGGCCTAGGGAGATTGGTAATGCTTCAGTGGGTTTCTTATTTATACCTATTTATCCACTCTGGGAGGGTCCAGAGGACACACCTTTCACCATCACGGAGATAACCTGGTTTGTGAGGGGAGCCCCAGCATCTCAGTGATCACTCAGCTGTCGAGGCCAGAACTTACAGTGGGAACTGTTGCCACTGAACTGGGAAATGTAAATGCAGTAGGAATCACTGGATCCTGGATGACAGGGGCCTTGTGGTAGCACTCAATGGCCAAGGTAAGGTTGGCATATTTACCAATGAATAGCAGTCAAAAGAGTAATCAGAATGCTATGACTTGTGGTGATTCCTGGCAATGGTTAGGGGGTCATCCTGCTCCTATAAATGAAATACATAGGAAGCCTATTAAATTACTATTTGATCTGCATGAACAGAAGAGTTCTAGGTCAGGTACACAAAGTCTAACCTGAATCATAAAAACAGAGAGTCACTGCCCTTCAATCAGTTTCAGGCTTGAATCAATTTATAGACTCAAAATCCCTTGAATGAAGGTGAGGCTGAGATGTTTTGAGAAAGGATCCCAATACACTTACAAAAATTTATACCGTTAATGTTTCAAATTTTTTTTTTTATTTCCATAGGTTTTTGGGAAACAGGTGGTATTTGGTGACATGAGTAAGGTCTTTGGTGGTGATTTATGAGATTTTGGTGCACCCATTACCCTAGCAGTATATATACCCTAAACTCAATGTGTAGTCTTTTATCCTTCACCCCATTTCCACCCTTTACCCCATCCCCAAAGGGACCTATCACTTTTTATCAGGGTGACTGTACTTTGGGGAAAAGGAAATAATCAGACCTTTGGGGGACTATTGGATATTAGCTCTCGACTGACATAAAATCTGAGACTCAAATTGTCACTGGGTTTACCAGTTAGCATAGAGACTTATGGAGGTCAGCTAATCAATGGAGTTCAGCTCAGGTCCATCTCAGTGGAGCCAGCGGCTCCCCAACTCATTGTGATTACTTCCATAGTTCCAGAATGTACATTTGGATACGCAGCAGCTGGCAGAATCCCCACATTGGTTCCCTGACCTGGAAGTGAGGACTGTAATTGAGGGAAATTCCAAGTGGAAGCCACTAGAACTCTCTCTAGACAGAACAATAATAAAGCAAAGCAACACGACATTCCTGGAGAAACTGCTGAGACTAGTGCCATCACCAAAGATAAAACATGCGGGGTGTGGATTCCCAGCTCATCCTTATTCTACCCTCCTATTTGGTCTGTGACTAACACAGATGGATCTTGGGCATGACAGTGGATTATCATAAGCTTAGCCAGGTGGTGACTCCAACTGCAGCTGTTGTACCAGATGTGGTTTCATTGCTTGAGAGAATTAGCACATCCCCTGGTACCTGGCATGATGCTTTGGATAACAGCTCATCAATTTTCTCCATTCCTGTTGGTAAAGACCATCATTAGCAGTTTGCTTCTAGTGGCAAGGTCAGCAACACAACTACATTGCTCTGCCTCAGGGGTATCTTCACTATTTAGTCCTATGTCATAATTCACTTCATAGGGATCTTGATTACCTTTTCCTTCACAAGACATCACACAGGTCCATTACATGAAAAACATGATGCTGCTTGGATCTACTGAGCAAGAAGCAGCAACTACTCTATGCGTATTTGGTGAAACACTTATTAACAAAGGGTGTGGGATATAAATCTGACAAAATGTATTGCCAGCTACCTCAGTGAAATTTGTGGGGGCCTAGTAGTACGGGGCATATTGAGATGTCCTTGAAAAGGTGAAGCTAAGTTATTGCATGTTGTCCTTCCTTACAACCTCACAAAAGAGGCACAACACTTAGTAGATCCTTTTAGATTTTGGAGGCAACATAGTTTGCATTTGGGTACATTACTCTGGCCCTTTTACTGAGTGATGTAAAATGCTGCTGATTTTGAGTGGGGACCAGAACAAAAAGAAGTCTCTGACATAGAGCAGGTTGCTTTGTAGGCTGTTCTGCTATTTAGGCTATAAGATCCAGCAGGTCCTATGAGGGGCAGTAGTTGAAGTGTCAGGAATAGATAGGATGCTGTATGGTGTTTTTGGTTGGACTAATTTGGTCAATTACAGCACAGGACCTTGGGATTTGGGAACAAAGCTTTGCCTCCTCTGTGGATATCTTTAAAGGATATGAAGTACTTTCCTTCCAAAGATATTCTCCTTTTTAGAAACAGCGACCACATGCTACTGGGCCTTAGGAAGAACTGAACGCTTAATCATGGTACACCAACCTCCCATGTGATCTGAGCTGCTTATCATGAACCATGTGCTACTTGGCCCAGCAAGCCATAAAGTTGGGTGAGAAGAGAACTACCCTATCATCAAATGAAAGTGGCATATATGAGATCAGGCCTCAGCAGGCCCTGGAGGCAAAAGTAACTGACGTGAAGAAGAGACCCAAATGCCCCGATTCCTGCCACATGCTCTTTTCTCTCCCAGCCTCTACCTATGGCCTCATGAGGCCTCACGAAGTGTTCCCTATCAGCTGAGAGAGAAAGAGAAGACTTGTGCCTGTTTTACAGATGGCTCTTCATGATAAGCAGGCACCACTTGAAATCCGACAGCTGCAGTATTAGAAGCTCTCTGGGACACTCCTGAAAGACAGTGGTCAGGGGAAATCCTCTCAGTGGACAGAACTTCGAGCAGTGCACCTGGTTTTTTATTTTGCATAGAATTAGAAATGGGCAGGCATGAGATTATGTATCAGCTGTGGCCAAGGAGTTGGCTGGATGGTCAGGGACTTCGAAGGGACATGATTGGAACATGAATGACAAAGAGTTCTGAGGAAGAGGTACAGGGATGAAACCCTCTGAATGTGCCAAAAACTATGAAGGTATTTGTGTTCTATGTAAATGTTTACAAAAAGGTAACATCAGCAGAGGAAGATATTCATAATCGAGTGGATAGGATAATCCGTTCTGTGGATACCAGTCAGCCTCTTCCAGCAGCCGCTCCTGTCATCAACCAATGTGCTCATAAATACAGGGGTCACGGTGGCAGGAGACCAATAACACACAGACTTCCACCCACCAAAGCTGACCTGGCTATAGCCTCTCCTGAGGGCCTAATATTTCAGCAGCAGAGACCAATAGTAAGTCCCCAGTATGGCACCATTCCCCAAGGAAATGAACCAGCAACCTGCTGGCAAGTTGATTTCACTTGACTACTTTCATCATGGAAGGAGCAGCATTTTGTTCTTACTGGAACAAATACTCTGGATGCAGATTTTCCTTCCCAGCATGTAAGGCTTCTGCCAAAACTACCATCTGTGGACTATAGAATACCTTATCTACCATCTTGGTCTTCCACACAGCATTGCTTCCAATCATGACACTCACTTCACAGCAAATCAAACACAGTAATGAACCCACGCTCATGAAACTCACTGGTTTTACTATGTTTTCCGCCAGTTCAAAGTAGTTTGCTTGAAAGAAAGGTGACATAGCCTTGTGCAGCCTCAGTTATGGTGCTGTCTCGGTGGCAATCTCTTTCAGGGCTGAGGCAAGGCTCTCTAGGGAGCTATAAATGCTCTGAATCAGCATCCAATATAGGCCACTGTTTCTTCCACAGCCAGGAATCAATCTCAAGCCAGAATTCCCTGGTCTGGAATTATGAGGTAGAGATAGGTGTGACACCACTATTACTCCTGGTGACATATCAGCAAAAACGTTGCTTCTTGACCCTATGACCTTATGCTATGCAGGACGAGAGATCTTAGTTCCAGGAGAGGGAATGTTTCCACCAGGACACAAAACAAAAGTTCAATTCAACTGGAAGTTGAGACTGGGAACTGAAAGTTGAGACTGGGAACTGGAAGTTGAGACTGCCACTCAGCCACTTTGAGTTTCTCATTCCACTAAATCAACAGGCAAGGAAGGAAATTACTATGCTGTCTGGGGTGATTGATCTTGAGTAGCAACAGGCAATTGGGTTGACCCTCCACAGTGGATGCAAGAAAGAGTGTATCTGTACTACTGGCGATTCCTTAGGGCACCTCTTATATTACTTTGCCCTGTGAATAAGTCAATGGAAAACCAACAAACCAATATGGACAGGACTAGTAACGATATAGACAAGACCCTTTAGAAATTAAGGTTGTGTCACCTCACAAGGTAAACAGTCAGTACCAGCTGATAGCAAAGGAAATACCAAATGAGTAATGGAAGAAGGTAGCTACAAATACAAGCTATGATACCTGACCAGTGATGGAAAGGAAGGGGACCATCATTACAAGTAGTTCTTCCTTATTTTGTTATAAATATTATATATTTTCTATCTCTTTTCTTCCCTCTCCTATCCCCTTATCATGTAACATAAAATGTACTGACTTTATATCACTGTATTTAAGTATTGTTAATTTTATGTCAAGTTGCAGGACGTCAGGGTGATGCATACACTCAAGGTCTTTACATCCTTTTCTGAGCAAAAGGTTTGTGTAGTTTTGGTTGCATGCAAGATAGTTATATTCTGCTAGAGGTATGATCTTGTTATTATCTCTATTTAGAGACTAGAAATGGTTTAAGGAGATGTGGATGGGTGCCAGGTTGACAAAGGGTGGACTTATGATATTTGATCAAACATGCTCATGGAAGTTTCTGTGTTCTTTGGCTGAGATTAATATTTATAAATAAAATAGAT
Organism: Cebus imitator; assembly: GCF_001604975.1. NCBI lineage: Eukaryota > Metazoa > Chordata > Mammalia > Primates > Cebidae > Cebus > Cebus imitator. Next base: position 2,129,276 of record NW_016107350.1, on the reverse strand, counting down.
TAGCCTCTATTATGTGGGTGGGACACATTTAATCAGTTGAAGGCCTTAACTAAACAAAGACTGATGTCACCTGAGCAAAAAGGAGTTCTTCCAGCAGACTGCCTCAGGCTCAGAATGCAACTCTTCCCCAGGTCCTCCAATTAGAGGCCCTACTGCAGATTTTGAACATTTGTCTACACAGTTGTGTGAATCAATTTTTTTAAAAATAATTTTTTGTTCCATATAAATTTTAACAGTTTTTTTTTACTAATTCTTTGAAGAATGTCAATGGTAGTTCAATGAGACTAGAACTGGATCTATAAATTACATTGGGCAGCCATAAAAAGAAACAAGATCAGGTCCTTTGCAGGGACATGGAAGGAGCTGGAAGCCATTATCCTCAGCAAACTAACACAGGAACAGAAAACCAAATGCTGCATGATCTCACTTATAAGAGGGAGCTGAACAACGCGAACACATGGACACAGGGAGGGGAGCAACATACACTGTGGCCTGTCAGGGGTGCAGGGGGAGGGAGAACATTAGGATAAATAGCTAATGAGTGCAGGCTTTAATACTTAGGTGATGGGTTGATAGGTGCAGCAAACCAGCACAGCATGTTTATCTGTATTAACAAATCTGCAGGTCCTGCACATGTATCCTGTCATTTAAAATTAAATTAGACTAAAAAATGACAGAATAGTTTGCATAAAATTAAAAATAAATAAAGACTATTTTCTTTTTTTCTATTTATATACATGTCTCGGTGGTTCTGTTTTTCTGGAGAACCCTAACTAGAACGATACCTGTAGGATTAAGTTGGGAATATCAACAGGGCATTCCTCAGTTTCTTTCATCTATGCTTTTCACACATCATCCATCTCTTTTTTCTTTCTTTATGCTTTAGACAAAACCATTAAAACTATTTAGACAAAAGTCACCTCTGGATCACCAGTTACCAAAACCAATGGAAACTTTTAAGTCATTCTTAAATTTGGCCTGTGGAGTTCAATATTTGTTGTCATTCCTTATTCTTAAAACATTTTCCTGGTTTATCTTCCATGACACTATCTGTGCCTCCTGTTTGCCTCTTACTAATTAGATGTATCTAATTCTTTTTCATCAGCTTTGCAATTAAAAATCAGGGTTCTCTTACATTCTCTGTGGTTTTTCCTAGAGTGTATGAACCACTCGTGATTTTAACTACCAACTGTATTCCAATTACTCTTTTCCGAACGCTAGGTTAATGTATGTAAATATCTATGACAAACTTCATCTGTGTACTTCTAAGTAGCTAAGGGCATAGGATGTCCAACACCAATGATTTCATTTCTTACTTGAGTCCCAAATCTGCAAGGGATACTAATAAAACAGAAGTCAAAAATCTGTGTCACTTTTTATTCTTCCCTTTCTTTTATTCTCTGCATGCAATTAACCACTCATCTCTGCAGATTTTTGCCTTCACAATATTTCTCTAATTTGTCTCATCTTTTACATTGCCATGATCAATGGATCTTGAAATTTTTCATTATCTCTTCACCTTTCAAATATTCAACTCTAATTCCCCATTTTCTTTACTGCAATTTCTACACAAGCCTATTGTAATTTTTTCCAGCAGATGCTCTTCCTATCTCTATTCCTGTTTCCCCATCTTCAACGCATCTCTTAATTGACTGTCTGATTGGTTATTCTAGAATTGCAATTCCATTAATATTAAGCCCCAAACAAGGCACTTTATGGGTCTTTACACTTTTAAGAACAAATACTAATCATCTGGGTATGAGAATTGAACCTTTCCACACTTTCTGTATTTATTTCACTCTAAGTACTTGTCTTTACACTATGACTATACTGAAATATGGCCACCCAGGCTCACCTTGAAGTTTCAAGCCTCTGCGCTTACAAAAACTTTTCCCCATATTACCACTTCTAGAAAAATTAAATCATCCTTCAAGACTCGTCACAGGTGCTTCCTCATTTGTGATGATTTTCTTGAATTCCTCCATATTCTGGACGTAGTCATAGACATTTGTTGTTTCCACATTTCCTAACAGTGTTTCTATTAGAGCGCTTTTAATAGAGTATTGAAATTATTGCTAGCATTTAAGAGCCTTGCAGGATAATAAACCATGATATTTTCTGGTGCAATGGAACTAGACCACCTGGCTTAATATGTTAGCTGAAGCACTCACTGGTGTTGGATGATGGGGAAGTTATTTAACTTTTCTGAGCCTCTATTTTCTGATATGCAAAATAGCACTAATAATAAGTTCACTTATAGTGCTGTTTTGCAGAGATGTAAGTATATATCTGTAAAGCAATTAAAATGGTGCCCAAAGGAAGCACTAAATAAAGTTTAACTTTTATAACTGTAATCTAGAGATCTTCATAGTTATATTTATTGCCACAGGCTTAATACCATCTTATGTTATAATGCATTCATCATAAAATTCATCATAGGTTAAATAAATGAATGTCTCTGAAACTAGGGTTTATACATGTTTTACTTTTTAATCTTTTTGCCATTTTAAAGAATTTAGGTTTAAGAATTTCTGCTAACTGGGTTTTATCTGAAATGACAAATCAATTTCCTAAATTATTCTTCCAGGACAAAATTGACAGCATTTCCTGGATACTTAACTTGGAGGCTATGAAAAACTTAGTACTACACAGATATAGGTTTGCAATTACCTATGTTGGTATAAGCATAAATCATGTTGGTGTGTGTATGTACACTTGGGCACATGTATATGTATGTCTGTCATAATGCAGGTGTTTTGTTGCCATTAGTTTGAACAACTGGTAACATACGAAGTACAAATTTTTGCAGATAAAGTTAATTTATTTCTTACTATACAGTATGAAAACTTATACTTATATAAGCAATATATTTTCACAACATGTATTTGAGGAAAGCTTTACCTCTGTATACCCTTGTGATCTATTTGTATAGAAAGTAAAGTAAGTTTTGTTACAAGTAATAGCAAAGTTCGTGTTTTCTTGCAAGGATATTAACATTAACATCTGCTTCTTTAAATATAATGGCTGTGAAGCTAATGTCCACTAAGTCACTCAGCTGCCTCTACAGATTTCTACATGAATACATTCTTTTAGATTTGAATGTGAGAAAATCAATTGGTACCAATTCAGCAAAGTCTCAGGATACAAAATCAAGTTGTAAAAATCACAAGCATTCCTATACACCAATAACAGACTTAAACAGAGCCAAATCAAGAATGAACTGCCATTCACAATTGCTACAAAGAGAATAAAATACCTAGGAATACAACTGACAAAGAATGCAAAGGACCTCTTCAAGGAGAACAAAAACCACTGCTGAATGAAATAAGAGAGGACAAAAACATATGGAGAAACATTCCATGCTCATGGTTAGGAAGAATCAATATCATGAAAATGGCCATACTGACCAAAGTAATTTATAGATTCAACACTATCCCCATCAAGCTACCAATGACCTTCTTCACAGAACTGGAAAAAATCACCTTAAACTTCATATGGAACCAAAAGAGAGCCTGCATAGCCAAGTCAATTCTAAGCAACAAGAACAAAACTGGAGGCATCACACTACCTGACTTCAAACTATACTACAAGCCTATAGTAATCAAAACAGCATGGTACTGGTACCAAAATAGAGATTTATACCAATGGAACAGAACAGAGGCCTTGGAGGCAATGCCACACATCTACAACCATCTAATCTTTCACAAACATGACCAAAAAAAGTGATGAGCAAAGGATTCCCTGTTTAATAAATGATGTCAGGAAAACTGGCTAGCCATGTGCAGAAAGCAGAAACTGGACCCCTTCCTTACACTAAAATTAACTCTGGATGGATTAAAGACTTAAACATAAGACCTAACACCATAAAAACCCTAGAAGAAAATATAGACAGAACCATTCAGGACATAGGCGAAGGCAACGACTTCATGACCAAAACACCAAAAGCATTGACAACAAAAGCCAAAATAGACAAATGGGACCTAATCAAACTCCACCGCTTCTGCACTGCAAAAGAAACAGTCATTAGAGTGAATCGGCAACCAACAGAATGGGAAAAAATGTTTGCAGTTTACCCATCTGACAAAGGGCTGGTATCCAGAATTTACAAAGAACTAAAACAGATTTACAAGAAAAAACAAGCCCATTCAAAAGTGGACAAAGGATATGAACAGATACTTTACAAAAGAAGACATATATGAGGCTAACAAACATATGAAAAATGCTCATCATCACTGGTCATCAGAGAAATGCAAATCAAAACTACATTGAGATACCATCTCACGCCAGTTAGAATGGCGATCATTAAAAAATCTGGAGACAACAGATGCTGGAGAGGATGTGGAGAAATAGGAACACTTTTACACTGTTGGTGGGAGTGTAAATTAGTTCAACCGTTGTGGAAGACAGTGTGGCGATTCCTCAAGGACCTAGAAATAGAAATTCCATTTGACCCAGCAATCCCATTACTGGGTATATATCCAAAGGATTATAAATCTTTCTCTTACAAGGACACATGCACATGAATGTTCATTGTAGCACTGTTTACAATAGCAAAGACTTGGAACCAACCCAAATGCCCATCGACAATAGACTGGAAAGGGAAAATGTGGCAAATATACACCATGGAATACTATGCAGCCACAAAAAACGATGAGTTTGTGTCCTTTGTAGGGACATGGATGAACCTGGAAACCGTCATTCTCAGCAAACAGACAAAAGAACAGAGAATCAAACACCACATTTTCTCACTCATAGGTGGGTGTTGAACAATGAGAAAACATGGACACAGGGAGGGGAGCATCACACACTGGCGTCTGTGGAGGGGACCTAGGGGAGGTACAGTGAGGGGTGGGGAATTGAGGAGAGATAGCATGGGGAGAAATGTGAGATATAGGTGATGGGGAGGAAGGCAGCAAACCACATTGCCATGTATGTACCTATGCAACAATCTTGTATGTTCTTCACATGGACCCCAAAACCTAAAATGCAGTAAAATATATATTTAAGAAAAAAAAAGAAAGAAAATCATTGGGTCCCTAAAGATGTGGAGTTGACAATGCGAACTACAGAAATTAATGATTTCCATATATGCCCTTTCTACAAAGAACCAGAAAGTCATATTTGAGGCTGAAGATAGTACAGTTGATCTTTGAACAATGTAAGTTTGAACTACACAGGTTTACTTTATATGGATTTTCTTCCACCTTTGTCACCTCTGAGACAGTGAGACCATCCTGCCTCTCTTCTTCCTCCTCCTCAGCCTATGCAATGTAAAGATGATGAGGATGAAAACCTTTATGATGATACACTTCCTGTTAATGAATAGTAAATGTATTTCCTTTCCTTGTGGTTTTCTTAATAATATTTTCTTTTCTCTAGATGACTTTATTGTATGAATCCAGTATATAATACATATATACATATATAAACATAATATGTTTATGTTGTATGTATCATAACATATAATTATGTTTTGATTGACTAGGCTATCAGTAAATCTTCTGGCCAACAGCATGCTATAAGTAGTTAAATTTTAGGGGAGTCAAGGTTGCACTTGGAATTTCAACTGTGCTGGGGAGAAGTCAGTTCCGCTAACCCCCGAGTTATCCAAGGTTGAACTGTAGCCAGTTGACAATTTTCCTTGGCATTTTGGCATTAGTTCTTTTCCTTAACTCTGAGTTCTATATTATTTATAATATCTTGCTTTTCTATGAGTAATCTCAAAGTCTTTCTGGAATGAGTGGAAGTATAAATATATTTATATGTTTATGCACACATATATAATAGATTAAATTGGTCCCCATGTTATCATATTTCTATTCTGAAATCTAGAAGCATCAAGACAGAGTTAATTAAAATTTAATTAGTTTCCTGGTAGGAAAAAAATCTTGGCAAACATTCTTTCATCTGCATTAGAAATGTACGTTTCTTGAGAACCATGGTTGTTCATTACCCATTACCAATGTGGAGCCATGTACCAGTGAAAATAATGCTGATTGAATGTAATAATAGGTTGGATATTAGACTTACTCCTTTTTAATTACATTTATAACTACTAGTTCATCTTTTAAATAAACTGAATGAATTCTACACTGTTACAGCAATTATAAAAGTGGAATTTCAGAGTGTCAGACAAAAACTTGCATATACAACCCCATAGACTGTTTGGGGAGGTGAAATGCTACAGCTATCTAGGTTTGAATAAAAGTCAGTTTTATTTTTTTTTAACTAATTTCAAATTTATTACCTCCAATTCTAGAAATTAAGGTCTATGGATCTTCTCTAATTAAAAACTGAGAATTTGTCAGGAAACTCAATATGATGTCTAGCTTCTATCATAAACAGAATTGGGAAAACTGATATCTTTGTTCCAGAGCTTTAGATTGTTACCATTCCATTTGTCTTAAATTTCAAAATCCCATTCTTATAGTAAATAAAATAAAAAACCACAAGTGTAGCAGAACTACATGAAAGTATCTTACCATAGAAATGTTTTAGTGATTGTTACATTCCACAGTCATATTTCAGGAATTATACAAGGAGAGACTTTATGCAGTAACCTCAGGGGACTTCTATATTTTCGACTGACTTCCTCAGAATTTTCTAAGACTTTTGTGCCTAGGGCTATTTGTTGGCAGAAATGTGATCTGAGAAGGGCATTCTGGTCTGGGCTGGAACTGTTTGGGTCTCAGTGTCCAATTATCATTTGGGGCTCTCTTTGACATTCTACTCAACCTACGGGTTCAGAGGTATCCTGTGGCTTTTCAGGGGTTGCATTATTGTGTTGTCTGAGTGCCACTTGAATACACCCTGACTCCTGATAGGCAGACTGTCAAGGAGATAGTTCCTGCTTAATGGCTGTGTGTGTGTGTGTGTGTTTCTGTGTGTGTGTGTGTGTGTGTGTGTCTGTGTGTGTGTGTGTGTGTGTGTGTGTGTGTGTGTGTGTGTGTGTGTGTGTATTTGTAAGATCTTTGAGATTGGACTACCAGAATTGTACTTATGGACTGATTTAATTTGGGGTGACTCAATTTTCAAACATAGGTGCCCTGCAAAAATCATTTGCCTGGGGCCATATACACCTTAGTGGAAACTCTGGTTGTATGTTCCCTTTCAACAAAGATTCTATTTAGAAAGCTTTCCCGCTGTATCATTTAATATCCTTTAAATACATTTCCACAAGGCAATTTTTAAAAAAATGTGGTAGAATAATTCAGATCCTAAATGGTTTCCCTTTGACCTAATATGAAAAATCATACAACCTATTATGTATCTCTTTAGCAGAAACTCAAGTGATTTGCTGCTCAAGATCTTCTATATCCATTTCTAAACATTCTTTCTACTACAGTTTTTCATCTGTGGCTTTGGATTTATTTTAAACTCTCCATAACCAGCTATTTTTTAATTAAAGGCCATGACAACATGTTTAAAAAATGTGAAAAGAATTCACAAAATCAAAATAAAATATAATACTTATTTTTTGGGGGAAATTTTTTTGTTGTGATGGACAAGTTATACTCTTCTAGACGTGGATGAAAAATTTCATGAAAAAAATAAGCAGTAAAAGATAACTGTGCTGAAACAGATAGTTGCCACCAAGTATTTTGTGAAAAAATTAAATTTCCATAAAGTTGCTATAAGATTTTAAAATTGTATGCTCTGTTGATGTGTACATATTTGGGTTCCAAAATTTATTACTTCAGCCATAAATACACTTATAAATATCTGCCAAACATATAGAAATTATAAAGCTTAAGCAAGCCAAGTCAAATACTTCAGAACCACAATCCAAATGGTGAATCATATTTTAACGGGAAAGAAGAAGGAGCACATTCTTGTCATTAAACAAGCCCTGGATGACTTTAGATTATTTAGACCTGGTGATTCTTCTCTGTGTCTCTTGTTGCTAAACAACTCCAATCTGTCCATGAGCAATAAAATGATATAACTATACTTATACTATACTTCTAACTATGGTTATAATTATACTTTATATCATTTTCACATTTTAACTTCATGTCTTCAGCAGAGAATGAAAAACATTGAACAAAATATATACTATTTTCATTAAAATGATCAGAAATGAAAGGAAAGAGGGTTTAAATGATATTCTGAAGCTTACCCGGGCCATTGAGTCAGGAAGATAAAACAGGTCTCTTGGATTTCAATTCCAGTGTTCTAGCCACTGGTTTGTTCAACTCCTGTGCAAAAAATCCATACAAAATACACCATGCATATTCCCCCTTCCTATCAAGTGGTTGTCAAAAGAAACACGCCATTACCTTTCCCACATACTGAGGCTCGGAGCCCATGTATTCTTCCAGCACAAAAAATTGATTCCATACCCAGCCACGTTTAACTCGTTGGAAATGTGACCGTTGTCCTGGCAGATGGATGACATTTTCTCTTGGCTCCGTGGCTAAAGTCTGCTGTGGCTGTGGCTGTAGTGGTGTTAGGAGACCTCCATCAAACAGAACCCAGAGAAGCAGGGATAAACAGTTCCTTGTAAGCATTGGCAAAGGCTTTCCTACAGCAGAGTAATTAAAAACTCCAACACTTAACGTAGAATTGTGGAATCCAGGGTTGAGGGGTCTGTGGCCTCTACTGCTTAACTTCTTATTTTATTGCAGAAATGATAATGCAGGCATTAATCCTTTTGATGAAAAGGCTTCTGCTGTATTATATTCCATCTAAAAGGGACCTACGAGATAGATGAACAAAGATACATTAAATTAATAAAAATACATGATGACATTCATCACAAGTCTCATTGTATCTGCCAACATTTAAGGAAACTGAGAAGAAAGACTATAAAAGAATTATATTAGTAAGTGGATACCGCTATTCAACATTTTAACTTGGATAAATTATCTGAGTTTTTTACAGGCTTGAGAAAATATTAGTTACAATGAAGCAAAAGGTGCATTATAAACAGAAATGAGGTTTTTAAAAAATTGGCTAATCATTTTAAGGAGAAAAATGCAGGCCACTCTTTTAATCATAAGTTAGAGTAGGATTTTGTAACTTCAGCATTATTATCTTAGACTTGATAATTCATTATTGCTGGGAAGCTATTTTGTGCATTTTAAGATTTCTAGTAGGATCTTTTTCTTGTACTTAATAGATGACAATAGCATTCCTGTCCATATCTGATTTGTGACTAGAAAAAAAGTATCTCCAGTCATTGCCACATATCCCCTGGTGGTGCAAAATATGCCAAAATTAAGAACCGCAATACAGAAAATAAAGAAAACACAATTTTTAAAAAGTGAAAAGTCCCTGAAGTTAGAGAATTAAAAGATACAGGCCATCTAGAAAAAAGCAAGTTAAATTATTAAATGTAAAAGTGAATGATCTTACTAAAATGTAAGTGATGGATACAATGTTATGTCTTTATAAATTTAAGTTTTTTCAAAAAAAGCTTTTATAGCCTGGATATAGTAGAAACACTGACAATGTGAGAATTACTTTATAGATGGGTTGCAACTCAGAGAAAACCTGGATCCTTACCAGATAGACAACTTTTACTCTGCATTTAGGTAAAATGAGCTTTGAGATGTTCTTTTAACAAGCATTTCTAAATTCACTTATCTAAAATTCATTGAGTGTCCATAATGCACTGTCTTTAATTATGTAGTAGATAAGAAAACAGACACAATTTTTGCCTCCCTAAAATCGCAAACAGAAAAAAAAAAAAAAAAAAAAAAAATGAGGGAAAAAAAAAACATGGGGGAAAAAAAAAAAAAAAAAAAAAAAGCAAACAAGAATATCCTGAAGGTAAAATCCAAGTGAGCAAAAGCCTGTTGTAGGTGACAATGGCGCTGAGGGCTGGAGGAATAAAAACATTCCTATAATTTTTAAGCAGGCAGGGTGACATGCGCCCCTAGAACCAGGGTGGTTTTAGGCATTTGGCACTAGGCGCGCAGTGCTTCGAGCCTGTAATGTTTCTAAGGGCCAAAAATGTCGGAAGCCAGAAAACATACGTAATGCTTCCAAAACAAGAGAACTAAAATCGAAATCAATGCATGTTTAATTAAATGCCTATAAAACATGGCATTTTTGTCAACTAGTCAGCTTCAGTCCAGATCAATGTATATTCACTTATGCGTAATGTAATAAAAATGTTTAATGAGGTCTTCATAAATATTGAAACTTAAACATCAAATGTGGAAGTAGTAATTCACCGTACTTGACATAAGATGTGAGATGGGGAATGTCTAAAAGTTATACTCTGAAAGTATTTTATAGGGCAAACCTAAAAAAATTAAAATAATAAAATTGAGTATAATTTTTTTCTTTTTTATATGAATGTAACTGTAACTGTTAGATATTGATAAAAACATAAGTAGTCCGTATTTTTTGCATCTTTTCATTCCAACAAAATAATGTTTATAAAACATTTAGATCTGCATTGTCCAATATGGAAACCACTAGTCATATGTGCCTATTTACTTGAAATTTGGCAATTTGGGATCACGATGTGCTCTACTTTTAAATTATACGTTGAATTTCAAAGATAGTACAAAAAACACCAGGAAGTCATAATCTCTTATTTTTTTATTACTTGACATGGTGATATTTTGGATATATTAGGATAAGTAAATATACATTATGAAAATTAATTTTGTCTATTTCCTTCTAATTTTTTATTTGCTTACTAGAAAATTAAAATTTGATATGCAACTCACATTTACATTTTGTGTTATTTTCTATTGGACAGCACTGACTTAGACAATACGGTTTAAATCACAAACTGATTTCCATTTAAGCAATTTATTCTTAACATTCAAAGTCAAATATCTAACATGAACTGCATCAGGTTGGGGTAAAAATATGTTAGAAAGTCAGAGAAACTTTTGCATCTATTTCAATAACGTGTAAGCATGATAAGGTATTGCTTTCTCATTTGTTTTTAAGTTTAAATAGCAGAGATTAACCTCCAAGGTGTTTTAATTTCTTGATTTTTTTTTTGTTTTGTTTCTTCCATGCTTCATCCCATACTCATATCAATCCTATTCCAAGCATATCAGCTCAGATTGGGAGATAAACATAAAAGAAAAATGGGTGACAGAAACTCTGACTTTCCGGATCTATTAGAGTATGACATTAGGTTGATTTTCTGCCTTCCTGTTCTATTAAAGTTTCTTTCACTATTTTCAGGATGTGAGGTATTGACACTCAGATTTTAGAGGACTCTGACCACTAAGGTTATCTCTCAAAACAAGTGTCTTTTTATTATATATCAGAGAATTTTGAGGTTGGACATGTGACTACATTAATCATCATTGCCCTCAGTCTGGTTCAAATTCTTCTTCTCCCTTAGAAGTCAAAGGTGTCGGGGGCTGGTGGGGGGGGGGAGACGATCCAAGATGGCCGTTTAGGAACAGCTCAGGATTGCAGCTCCCAGTGAAAGCGCAGAGGGTGAGTGGACGCAGTGTTTTTATTGCCCACAGACTAGGAAATTCCCGGGCAGAGGTGCTCCACGGTC
>NW_016107350.1:2095406-2111651 GCF_001604975.1 Cebus imitator | reverse complement strand
AAATAGGGGAGGGACGGTGGGGGGTGGGGAGCTGGGGAGGGATAGCAGGGGGAGAAATGCCAGATGTAGGTGATGGGGAGGAAGGCAGCAAATCACACTGCCATGTGTGTTCCTATGCAACAATTTTGCATGTTCTTCACATGTACCCCAAAACCTAAAATGCAATAAAATAAATAAATGGGGAAAAAAAAAGAAGTCAAAGGTGTCTAAAATCTGAGTTGTGGCCCCCCTGCTAGAGTAATCTTTTAGAAATTTTCATTCATCCACATCATTCTCCATCTGTTGGTTGTGCTAGGATATGTGTCTATAGTGTAGGGGAATTAGTGAACAAGTGATTGGGAAGTAGAGAGAAATGTGAATTTAACATGCAAAGTGCAGTAGTCCCCACTTATTTGTGAAGGGTTTGTTCTAAAACCCCCAGGAGATACCTGAAATTAAGGACAGTACTGAAGCTGTTATCCATCAATCAGAACACATTTCTGTTTATGTCCTCCACCCACAAATTTTATACTTTTTACATCTTAACGAAGCACATATCATGTACTGGGGTTATAACTTTGCAGTTTGGGAGATGGCACAGCAAAACTAGAAGGGATTTCTTTTTCTTTTTCTTTTTTTTTTTTAATTGCATTTTAGGTTTTGGGGTACATGTGAAGAACATGCAAGATTTTTGCATAGGTACACACATGGCAGTGTGATTTGCTGCCTTCCTCCCCATCACCTACATATGGCATTTCTCCCCATGCTCTCTCTCCCCAACGCCCCACCCCCATTGTCCCTCCCCTATTTCTCCCCTACAGACCCCAGCGTGTGATGCTCCCCTCCCTGTGTCCATGTGTTCTCATTGTTCAACACCCACCTATGAGTGAGAACATGTGGTGTTTGATTTTCTGTTCTTGTGTCAGTTTGCTGAGAATGATGGTTTCCAGGTTCATCCATGTCCCTACAGAGTACATGAACTCATCGTTTTTTATGGCTGTGTAGTATTCCATGGTGTATATGTGCCACATTTTCCCTGTCCAGTCTATTATCGATGGGCATTTGGGTTGGTTCCACGTCTTTACTATTGTAAATAGTGCTGCAATGGACATCTGTGTGCGTGTGTCCTTATAGTAGAAAGATTTATAATCCTTTGGATATATACCCAGTAATGGGGTTGCTGGGTCAAATGGAATTTCTATGTCTAGGTCCTTGAGGAATCGCCACACTGTCTTCCACAATGGTTGAACTAATCTTTTTCATTCTTCACAATTTCAGGGAGAGATTTATTCTTACCCTAGCAACTTCAGCATATGATTTATTTTCTTTCCTTATTAAGTAGAGAACTTTCACCTTTTCACATAAAGGACACACTTTATGGCTTCTCTTTGGCATATCCAAATTGCCAGCATCACTATTCTTGCACTTTGGAGCCACAATGAAGTAAGATAAGGCTTTCTTGAACATAAGCACTCAATACTGTGACAGCCAATCTGCTAACCAAGAAGACTAAGTGACTAGTGTCTAGGGAGTGTCTACCGCAGGAATCCGCTGCAAGAAAAGATGATACGCATCCCAGGTGGGACAGAAGTGTATGCTGCAAAATGTCATCATGCTACTCTGAATGGTGCACTGCTTAAAACTTATGAATTGTTTATTTTTTTAAGTTTCTAGTAAATATTTTTGGAGTGCAGTTGATCACTGGTTACTGAAATATGGAAAATGACACAGGATAAGGGGTGACTACTGTTGGTTTTTTCATAAGCCAATTCACCAACGCATCAACAGTTTGCACCAGGAAACAGCAGCAGCTAAATGCAAAATATGGTAATAAAGCTGAAGTTAACTGGAGCCACAGAGGCATGCAATGTAGAATATGATGCCCATTTCCCTCAGGCCCACATTCTGTTCTTACTTTGGCTCTTGTTGGTCACAAATTCAATCATACTGTGCTGTGTTTCTTCCAGATTTTTGTGCATTTTTCCTCTCAGAGTAGGCTGAACTTTATTTGTATCCATGTTATCAAATTACCTTCTTTTTGTAAGTGTCGAATTTTATATTTACTAGATATTTATTTAGCAATAGTTTATTTTTGCTGGTATTTTCATTAGGATAGTGATTCCTAATGGTGATTGCATAGGTTTGGCGGATCTGCACATTTCTTTTTATTCTATGAGCCCTGTTATTTTCACATGAATTTTGCAGAATGCAAAGCTTTTTTTTTTTTTTTTTTTTTTTTTGAGACGGAGTTTCGCTCTTGTTACCCAGGCTGGAGTGCAATGGCGCGATCTCGGCTCACCGCAACCTCCACCTCCTGGGTTCAGGCAATTCTCCTGCCTCAGCCTCCTGAGTAGCTGGGATTACAGGCACGCGCCACCATGCCCAGCTAATTTTTTGTATTTTTAGTAGAGACGGGGTTTCACCGTGTTGACCAGGATGGTCTCGATCTCTTGACCTTGTGATCCACCTGCAGCTTTTAAAAAACTCGCCTATCACTCTGTAGCAGAACCTGTAATTAAAAACATAAAACTTTCTCCTTGCATATATTAAAATCCAGAACTTTAATACGACATTCATGAATTTACCAAGGCCTGAATAATCAACCCCTGCATGCTCAGTCCTTCCCATTCTCTTCCTTTCTTGAGTCTAAACTCCTTAGCTTTAATTATTACTGATAACAGTAATTTATATTAGAAGTGTATTCATGTGATTATTTGTTTGCTCTTTTCTGGGTGGAGTGGTGGGGTGAATAGAGGCTAGAGAGGAGTAATGGCTCCTGTTTTATTAGCCATTCTGTTCCTGGGGTCAGCACTATTACCTGGCATATGGTAGGCACCAAGTATATCTTTGTTAAGTTTGAATGAGTAATTCATTCAATGATGATAGCTAACCTTTATTGAAAACTTACGATGTTCCACATGGTGTTGTATATTCTGTGCCTATATAACAGCCCTGTGAAGGAGGTTGTATGATTACACCCATCTGACAGAAGAAATGGAGGAACAGAGATGTTAAATGACTTGGCCATGATCTACACGTTAGTACATAGCAGGTAGGCTTGAATCTGGGCAAACTGACCACAGAGCTAATACTCTTGGATCTTGTACTGTCCTGCTCCTCTGATAATAGATATATAAATACACAGAAAACTCAAGGGTTTCCAATCCTAGTAAAACAAGGAATATGAGCTTGCAAACTTGAGTTTCAAGTTATTTTCCCCAAACTAAGTAGGTATTTCAATACTGGGCAGCTTGAGTTTTCAGACTCATTTAGCTCTTTTGAAAATTAGGAGATGTAAGCTATCAGGTCAATATAGTTCCCTTGAAGTCAGGTAATCCAAGGCTCCCAGCTTTCTATCTACAAGGATCTGGGAAGGACATAATTCTAGGCAGAGGTAGGAATTAATAGACAGGGTCAGTATTCCAATAGAACTGGATAGTGGTCAAAAATTCAGAAAGTGCTCCAACAGCCCAGCAAGGTGCTAAACAGGTCACCAAGTTGAGTGTTAAGAAGTAGCTGCTGGCTGGGCATGGTGGCTCATGCCTGTAATCCCAGCACTTTGGGAGGCCGAGGCAGGCAGATCACCTGAGGTCAGGAGATTGAGACCAGCCTGATGAACCTGTTGAAATCTCGTCTCTACTAAAAGTACAAAAAATTAGCCAGGTGTGGTGGCCGGTGTCTGTAATCCCAGCTACTCAGGAGGCTGAGGCAG
Source organism: Cebus imitator (assembly GCF_001604975.1). NCBI lineage: Eukaryota > Metazoa > Chordata > Mammalia > Primates > Cebidae > Cebus > Cebus imitator. The sequence goes on along the minus strand of NW_016107350.1, from coordinate 2,107,960 downwards.
GAGAATCACTTGAATCCGGGAGGCAGAGGTTGCAGTAAGCTGAGATCACATCACTGCACTCCAGCCTGGGCAAGAGGGAAACTCTGTCTCAAAATAAACAAACAAACAAAAACTCAAAAACCACACAAACAAAAAAAAACAGAAGTAGTTGTTGTACAGAAAAGAGGATAAGAGGGTTTCCTACTGTTCTAGGCAGCTCTTCCTGGAGAGCTTGAGCTGTGAATGTAGTCCTGGGGTCCCTTACGGGAGATGGGAGCCTGTTTGACCTACTTAACAATTCTAAATTTGAGGATTGCTTCTGACATTGATATTATTAAAAATAAATAAGTTACTTAATAGATTAATAAAAATATTGTCTTTGGAACAAGTAGATCTGAAGTATCATTTTAAATGAAGTCACAGCATAGATTTGTGCTAAGTAATATCTGTTGCGTAGCATTTGAACTGTGGGGACACAATCATCACCGCTCTTCTATTTGTATATGTATATATGTAACCAAGTACATATTTTTTTAATCTCATCATTCAATGAGAACATGTGTGAGAGTGCATTTCCTAACTATTGCCATTATTTTCTAATCCTAAAATCAATTTCGAGTCGCTATAACACTGCAGTACTTTAGTGAACAGATGAACCAATATTTTCAGTACATGATGCTGCTCCCAGCAGATCCCAGACTCTGGCCACGGTTGTCAGCCAGGGAGCTTTTAAAGTTCTATATCACAACAAAAATAATGCAAGGAGATTGAAGGACTCCAGCTCTTAAGTGAAAGGGAAACAACTCCCCCAGGCATGAAACACAGGCTAAATTACAAGGAAAAACTATATCGAGCCATCAACCTGGGTATACTTGCTCCAGCACCAATGGTGGTGTTATAAAAGCAAGAGTAGAAAGCTTATTCTGAGGGGTCAGCACCCTATGGAAATATGCGAACCTTAAGGAAGACAGATTTGCTACAAAGGACATCACCAGAGGTATGTTTTACTCCCTATACCAGATTTCAGGCAAAGTGTTAAAAAATTTATATTTGTCTATGCTTCCTAATCTTTTGTAGAGCCAGAGTGGCTTTTCAAAGACTTTTTAACCCTGATAATGACTCCCTGGAGTCCAACATCCCTTTTAACAGAAGGGATATTTTTTAAAAAAATTGGTCATATACCAAGCAGCAGATGTTTATTTGTGAAATATTCACTGACAGAAACACTTCCTTTAAGTATATCTCCAAAGCTAAAACATATATAAAGACTGTGGTTTCCCTAGTCATTTATTCAATTGGGGTATGTTGGCTTTTAAGACTTACTCCTGAAAAGGGGGATATATATTCAATATAAATTACACTGAAAGGGTTCTCTTTGTCAGGGACAACTTATTAAGCTGAAAGATGTATTAATTATTAAAAGGGGTTCTCTATTATGGGTAGCATTCTAATACTAATTGCATATTGAATAATTCTTTAATGGTGACTATGCTTGTGGTCTATTTTAAATTAATATTCTATGGAGTAGTTTTTCAAGGGTGCTTCTTAAAATTTAAAAGGAAAATAATACAACTCCCCCACCTCCTCTTGTGAATAAATGGCTTTTTAATTTGAAATAATCAAAAGTGATCCACATTAAACAATATAAGGAAAGACTTTATTTCCCTATTATTAAAAAAATAAATGGCACCACAACTTATGTAATCCAAAAATGATAAAAATGTCAACAATATGCTTTATATTTTTTCATGTTATTCTTCACCTTGAAAACATTATTTCATTTGACTTAATTTCATAAATTAAGCTTTCTGCTTCCTATTGTATGAAATGCACGATAATCAATAAACATTTAAAGATTTCAAGCAAATCTGATAGTTTAAGGACACAACTCCCAGGAAAATTATTTCAACGTTTCAACAGGCATTGTTAGGCAAATTTTAAGCTTTGTTCAGAAAAACAAGGTACTTTTGCAAAGACTTGGGGATGAGCATACCTCCCTAATACACCTTTTTTGGTTGTAGTAAAACCCATCCCAAAAGGAATTATGACCCTTTCTTGGGTGTAACAAACCCTTAACACTCACTCTTCTGTTTTATAAACTGCCTGCTGAGAAGCAGACATGGTAAACCAATATCTGCTAATTCTTATGAGTAAAACAGAGGTGCCTGTAGGTGATGATTACTCAATGATCTTAGTTTATAGAGTTCATGTATCCTGCCTCTCTGTCTTGTCCAGATTCTACACTCTACTTCACAAGTATGTCAGGAAGCCAAAATGTGCCATTTGAATTTTAACTGAAATGAAAATTGCTGTTGCTGGTATCTCCTACAAGCCAAGAAAAAAAAATGCAAAAAACCCCAAGAAACTCAACATGGGACATCTTTCCAGTACTTTATGGCAAGGGACAGAATCTCTCTTTAAGGAGAAAAGCAATTTCATCACATCTTTATTTTTTGTGGTGTGATTTTAACTGCATTGTGTGAAAACCCCTGACAATATATTCTGAAATTGGTAATTTACCTCTGTGGCCTTTCTCCCCAAAATCCATAATCCCATTCTAATCACAAGACAAGTCTCAGTTGAGAGACATCCTATAAAATGCCTCACCAGTACTTCTTAAAATGGTGAATGTTGTTGAAAATAAACAAAAAATCTGCGAAATTGTCAAAGCCAAGAGCAGCCTAAGCAGGCATGACAGCTAAATGCAGTGGAGAGTATCCTGGAATAGAAAAATAATCACAGGTAATAATTAAGGAAATCTGAAGAAAATACGAACTTTAGGTAATAACAATGTATTAATATTGGTTATTCACCTGTTAGAAGTGCACCATCCTAATATAAGATGTACAGAATAGGGGAAACTGGGACTTGGTTATGGCTAAAATGAGGTACAATCTGCTTGCTGCCAGACACTGAACAAATTTACAAGAAGTAATGTGACAAGAACGGGGGAAAAAAAAAGACAGGGCATGGTGGCTCACACCTACAATCTCAACATTTTGGAGGCTGAAGCAAGCAGATCACTTGAGGTCAGGAGTTTGAGAACAGCCTAGCCAACATGGTGAAATCCCATCTCTACTAAAGATAGAAAAATTAGCTGGGGGTGATGGCACATACCTGTAGTCCCAGCTACTTGGGAGGCTGAGGCAGAAGAATTGCCTGAACTTGGGAAGTGGAGGTTGCAGTGAGCCAAGATCTCACCACTGCACTCCAGCCTGGGTGACAGAGTGAGGCTCTGTCTCAAAAGAAAAAAAAAAAAAAAAAAAAAAAAAAAAAAAAAAAAAAAAGAATGAGAGAAAAAGAACTTGAGTCCAATTTAGATATTGCTTTGTAATGTATGGAAATCTTCAGTATTGAGACAAATTCAAGGAGATCCTGAAAGGCACAGTATCTTCATTTTGATTATTTCACAATGTGTGGAAGAAGTATAGCTATGATGGAGAATACTTTGAATTTTCAAATTGCGTTCAAATTCCATATCAAAAAAATAAAGGAAAATGCTGCAGCAGGGATAGATTGAAGAAAGTTTCCAGGAAGCCTCCCAATGGAGATTGATGGCGAGCTGCTCAGAAAATCAGCTCAGAGTAAGTTTGGAGAAAATTCCAGATGTAGAAATACATCAAAATTGTCCGAAGGCACTTATACTCTATCATACACCTGCATGATCTTCCTGAATTCCCAGTTTTATGTAGTTAATCAGGACTGAATAAAGAAATGATGACAGGTATATTCCGAGAGTGAAATTTAAAAGTAGGATACAATGCTTCTGGAATGGCAGAGTAAGGAGTTATGGTGACATTCTACACAGCAAAACAGCAAATTTATTGGGAAAATTATTTAATAATTATCATTTAAAGTCTCTAGAAATGGTCTCAAGTGTATTCAGCAAACAAAATGATGCTCATGGCCAGCTGTGTTTCTCATCCTTCTTGCCAGTCCTGAGTTGCAGAAACACTATTTCTAGTAGGTGTGGAGGAAAGAACCAGAATTCCTTTTCCCCAGGCTCATTCATAAGGTGAAAGCTCTATTTCAGACCTACCAAGTCAAGTATATTGGGACCTCCTCTCCTTGCCTTAGATCTCTTATAAAGCAGAAGTTCACATTTGTAGGGATAACTGAAAAGACCAAGGACTGCAATCCCTGTCATCACCCCCCACTACCACCACCAATGTCCCCTTAAAGAGAGAGGATATCACAAGAGGGAATGAGGGTCCCAACTCCCAGTTTTGTTGCATTGTATAGGCATTATTCTCAGGGTGAACAGAGGCCAAAAGGACAAACGGCTCTACAGCTTTGTCTCTGGGGGCATTCTTTATTTGGACAGAGTGTAAACTCCTTGTCTAATGCTGAAAGTAGTAAAAATCTGGCAGGTAGCAATTATGAGGAAGTTGGTGACTTTGTGATATAAGCAAAGGGACAATCAAGAAGAGCTCTTGTGGGACCATGATCAACTCTGGGGATTGAGAAGGTAATTCATACACACTAAGCTTTACTTTCTCACTAGCAATCACTGCATGGCATGAGACAGATGTGAAAGTGTCCACCAAGATACACATAGACCTTTTGATGTGGCAGGAGCCTCACCTGTGTGAAGGGCTTAAATGTAACTTCATACGAAATACTGACTGAAAAACGTGCTACTCTGACTTAGAGGCAGCTCCCAGGAAACCGCCTTAAAAATTATACTCATCTGCAAGCCTATGCACTCTCAGGAGTGATCGGAGCTGGAACCTTGCAAGTGCCAGTGCCTTGCTGAACTTTCTGGTCGTTGGTAGCAGCCTTCAAGTCACACAGATACACATCGGCACAAAGCGAAAATCTAACTGGTTAAAGGGGCTTGAGAACAGCCATTGACCAGCAGGCTGTTTACACTGACATGTGGACAATGTCTTATGTGGCCATGATTAAAGAGAGAAAACAGAAAAAATCTGAGGAGGCAGAGGCTACAAACCGTGGGAGTAATAGATTTCGCTAAATTGAGTTCATCCAATTCACTAAACAGATAAACGGCCAAGCAAACAACCACCACCCCCAGGAAAGGGACATCCTAGTGGGTTCAGTAACTAGAACTGTTAAATATATTATTTGTAAAGTCATTTTTTCACAGTTTCAAGACATGCAAAGAAATAGAAAAATTGGATCATCATACTGGTGGGGGAAGGGGAATCAGGGAAACTAGTTTTGAAGTAGTACAGATAGTGGACTTGGCAAGCAAAGATGTCAAAGTAGCATTATAAACATCTTGACAGAACTAAATGCAACCATGCATAAAGAATTAAAGGAAGGAAGGCAGTTAATAATATCTCATCAAATAGAAAATGTTACTAAAAAGAGAATTTATTTTTAAAAAGCCACATGACAATTATAGAGATGAGAAATACAATAACAAAAATGAAAAAAATTACTAGAGGTTCTCATCATTAGATTTGGTCTGGGAGAAGAAATAACCAAGATTAAAATTTTACAGCATTCCTTCTCCAACTACAATGTAATAAAATTAGATAAAAACTATAGAGAAAATTTTGGTACATTTGGGAACTACAGAAGAAAACGAGAATTTTTGTCACTGGGGAAATTAAAAGGTGAAAAAATCCAAACAATGTAGTCTTAACCAATTATTTAAAGAATAAAGTATAGGAAAAAATATTTTGAGACTAATTAAAGTTAGAATATAACATACAAATGTATATGACAATGCAGTGCACATAGGGGGATTTATAGCTGTAACTGTCTACATTTAAAAAAAAATCTCAAATCAATAATTTAACCACCTCATTAAGAAACAAGAAAAAAAGAAGAGCAAACTAAACTCAAAGCAATCAGAAGGAGTAAAGATAAAGACTAAAGTGGAAATTAATGATGTAAAGAATAGAAAACAATAGATAAAATTAGCACACACAATTGTTCCTTTGAAAGCATTCCTCAATGTTATACTTACTACAAAAAAGGAGTCAAATTACTAAAATCAGTAAAGGAGACATCACTATCAACTTCTAACAATTATAAAACATACTATAACAAACACTATGAACAACTTTATGCCAACAAATTAAACAACGTTGATGAAATTGACACAGTTCTAGAAAGACAAACATTAATAATATTCCCTCAAAGGTTTAGAAGCTCTGATTAGTTTCCTAATACATAAAGAGATCAAATTAACAATTTCAAAAACTTTCCACAAAGAAAATTTCAGAACAAGATGTCTCCACTGTTAAATTCTACTAAACATTTCAAGAACAATTAATATAGAACCTCCAAAAACTCAAAAAAAAAAAAGGAAGTTGAGGCAACATATCCGGACTTATTCTATGAGACCTTTAATATTCCAATATCAAAATCCAACCAACACTTGACAAGGTAAACCCACAGTCATGGGCACACACACACACACACACACACACCTCCTGAAGATCAATATTCATTATGAATATAAATGTAAGGACTCGCAACACAGTTCTGGCACACCAAATCCAGCAACATACAAAAGAGATAATGCACCATGACCAAATGGGATTTATCCCATTATTGCAATGTTGGTTAAATTTCTAATAATTAATTAATATAATAATCATGTCAATAGAATAAAGAAACAAAACAAACACAGATCATGTAAATGATCTAGAAAATGTATTTGACAATATTCAATATGTTTTATTGATAAAAACAACCAACCAAGTAGGAAGAAAAGGAAAAACCTAAAACCTGATAAAGATAATCTAACAAGTCTCCACTATTAATATTATGGTAATGGTAACAGACTGCATGTTTTCTCCCAAAGAACACAAACAAGAAAGGTATGTACACTATCCCCATGTCTTTACAACATTTTAATGGAGGTTTTATTGGCAAATTAGATGAGAAAAGTGGGAAAATTTACCTGACTAGAAAGGTAGAAATAAATTTATCTCAACTTGCCGATGACATCATCTTTCATATTTAACATTCTAAAGCATAATTATAGTTTAGTAAATATTTTAAAGTATATACATATAGTTTAAAGTGTGTGTGTGTGTGTGTGTGTGAGAGAGAGAGAGAGAGAGAGAGAAAGAGAGTGTCAGAGGACTGGCAGCATACAAGGTCAATATACAAAAATCAACTGTATTTCTCTACACTGAAAATGGCATTCTGAAAATTGAATTAAGAAAATACTTCCACTTAAAATAGCATCTGAAACATAAAATATTTAGGTCAAAATCTAACAAAAGAAGTGAAATGTGTATGCTGAAAACCACAAACAATTGTTGCAAGAAATTAAAGAATGTCTTTGTAAATGAGAGGGCATAAAATGTTCATAGATTGGAAAGTTAATAAAATTGATCCTTATGCAATTCATATCAAAATTCAAGCTGCAATATTACAGCAATTGAAATGTTCATTCTAAAATGCATGTAGAAATGAAAGGCACCTAGCAGAATATTTAAAACAATCTTATACAAAAAAGTAAATAATTTGGTGAACTCAAACTTTCCACTTTTGAAGTTTAAAACACCACTGCAATAATCATGGCAATGTGGTAGTGGCATAAGTATACACATAGAGGTCATGGAATGGAATAGAGATCTTAAAATAAATGGGTCCATCCTGAGTGAATTTTTGCATATGGAGGGAGTGGAGGATTTAATTCATCTTTTTCATGTCAGTATCCAATTCTACCAAACATCTCAAGAATAATTAATATGAAACCTCCAAAAACTAAAAAAATAAAAAGTTGAGGGAGTATATCCTGATGTATTCTATGAGACCTTTAATATTCCAATATTAAAATCCAACCAACACTTGGCAAGATAAACACACACAGGCACACAAACACACCCATCCTGAAGACACATATCCCTTATAAATATAAATGTAAGATTCTCAACACAGTTCTGGCACACCAATTGCCCCAGGACCACTGTAATCTAATACTGCCTGTAGAAAATCAGTTGCCTAAAAATAAGTGTATTTTAGGATCTCTACTTTCTCAGTAAATGATTTCTGGGGCAATTGGCTATCCACATGAAAATGATGACTTTAATCCTTTACTTCCACTGCCACCATATGCAAAAATTCACTCAGGATGGCTCATAGACCTTCTTTAAGAGTTAATACTATAAGATCCTTACACAAAAACATAGAATAGGCAATGCCATCTGTTTAAAAATATATGACTCCAAAAGCACAAGTGACAAAATAAAGTTAAGCTGGACTTTAGGAAAATTAGCAATTTCTTGCTTCAAAGAACACCAATATGAAAGTAAAAATATAACCCATAGAATGCAAAAAAGTATGTTCGAATTATACACTGACAAGAGACTTGTATCTCAAATATACAAAGACCATTTATTATTCAACAATGGAAAGATAACACAATCAATAAATGTGAGAAGGCTTTGAATAGACATTTCTCTAAATCAGATACACACATGGACAATAAGCCCATGGAAGGATGGTCAACACCATTAGTCACTAGAGAAATGCAAATGAAAACCCCAGGGAGGATGGCTATCATAAAATGATAGTAGCAAGTATTGAAGGAGGATGTGAAAAAGCGTCACCCCCATACATTGCAGGTAAGATGTAAAATGGTGGAGCTTTTTTGGAAGCTATATCATGATAAAGTTGTTAAAGAAATGACTACATGATCGACTTCAGACTCAAGATTTTGGGCTATAATTAGTGGACCTGGAATTGTCTTTGCTTCTTGGAGCAAAGTAAACAAAGCCTCAATTTATGTTAATATATTTCATATGATATTGATCAGAGTCTACCTCAATGCTAACCTAGGGCGCATATTTGAGAGTATGCCCACTGATTTTCATCTACTAGTGCCTCACTGCTTCACCATGACCACCTGGGCATCATATCAATCCCCTAAAGTTTTACAGAAACCATCTGGGTTGGAGATAGCCCACATTTGCTTTATCTGTGCTGCAGAGGAAAATTAAGAGGCAAACTGTTACACAAATGAACTTTTCCCAACACAAAAAGGCAGTGCACTCTTTTAAACATTCCAGACGGGAGTGAACATGAGTGAAACAGGAGCCTGAGGCCATGATTTGACTTATTTTCTAGACTAAGCCTTGGAACCACCTTTAGAGATGACCCATAGGAATCCGACTCCAAAGAAGAAGAGCCCTTGGTTTGCAGAAATAGATACTATGCTGCTCTTTACAGAGAACCACAGATATTTGAATAATGGCAATACATAATGGCATTAGTAGCTTTATTCAGCAGAACTCCAGAGGGACTACATCTAGGATGAAAATGAAGCTGAGTTTAGCACAAAGTGCATTTCACGTCTCAGAGGAATACATCAAGGGAGAAGGTAAGAACAGAGACCATCATGACAGTAGCGGGTGGCATGGCCGATGGGTAGGTAAGCATGTGGGAGAGGGGGAGTAAGAAAAAAGGAGATTTTAGGAGACAGATTTGAACTTGAGGGTGTGTTAATGAGCATCAATGGCCCAGCGACATATTAGTATAGATTTCAAGATGCACAAACAATTGGAACTACAAAGCTTACAAGTGAATTTCTAAAAACCAAGAAAATATTGTGTCTTTTTCAGGTAAAAAATATTGTAATTATTAACTAGTCTCTAAAAACATACGCATTATCTGATTCTAAACTTTAAATTAAACACCAGAGAAGTTTCCCTTGTAATTTATTTGAGGGACAGTGAGAGATCTATTGAGGACTATGTGTAGAGATTGGATTTTAATTTTTCAAATAGGAAAATAGTAGGAGGTGACAGGAAGGAAATATTATTAAGGAAAAGAGAAACATTTAGTGAGCAGCAAATATTCTCTAGTTGCATAACTCCAGGCAATACTGATCACACAAGACTCACAAGACATTTTCGTCCTTGGAATTTACCTCACATTATGGTATTAAGTATAAGCCTTGATGTGTCTAATTACAAAGCTTCAAATGTGAATCTGAAAAACAATTCTCTCTATAAAATCTTACCAGTGTCACTGTGACTCTTTATCTGCTATATGCTGTACATTACACACACACAGATTTTTATTTAGCTAACCCATTCTTCTTTAAATAATATATTTAGTTAAATTGTGAATTACTATATTACATTATTGATTTATTAAAATCACCCTGCGTGTTGTGGTCCTCCTGATTTTTATATATCATAGGGGATATAAATGGGTTTTCTTATTTTGGAAACTACTCCATAATTTCACTTATTAAAATATGTTTTATTTAGAACTCATACAACTGGATGGATTATACCCATTATTTACCAAAGTACCAGTTGTCCTATGTGAAATTTATTCTTAATCTCTTTTGCTGTATTATTTTACCATAGAGTATTATTTCTAAATTATAAAATGAAATCAAATTATAAAATCTAAATTAAAAATAAATTATAAAATCAAGATGTGTTATGCATCAAAATCACTATTTTTATTACAAAAACCCAATTATTCCTTCTGTGTAAAAATTTGAAAGTGTGATGCATAAAGAAAATAAAACTACTTATATGAATGCCCAGAACTTTTTTCATTTCTTTAGGAGGCAAAAATTTATGGAGCACTTCATATTATCTAGGAATAATTTTAGACACTGAGACTATTACTGAACAAAATTCACACAATTTCACATCCACATTGTGCTTTCATCATGCAGATATTAAAAATGAGGTTGATGTAATTATTTGAATATTTTATTCCCATATTTAACAGACTGATCATGTACTCTAGGTATGTATGTATTGTATGTTATCATGTATTGTTATGGAAAATGTATAATTTTTTTGCAAACCTGTAGAACAAAACTGTTTTTCTCCTTCTTTCTTTTACACCCAAAACTTTCTTAGGATCAGGATCCCGGTTAGCTGCAGTGGCTCACACCTGTAATCCCAGCACTTTGGGAGGCCAAGGTGAGTGGATCACCTGAGGGCAGGAGATCAGGACAATCCTGTCCAACATGGTGAAAACCCGTCTTTACTAAAAATACAAAAATTATCTGGGAGTGGTGGTGTGCATGTGTAGTCCCAGCTACTCAGGAAACTGAGGCACGAGAATCACTTGAACCTGGGAAGCGCAGGTTGCAGTGAGCTGAGATTGTGCCACTGTATTCCAGGCTGACAACAGAGAGAAATTCTGTCTCAAAAAAAAAAAAAAATATATATATATATATATACATATATATATAGTCGTTGCATTTTACACACACACACACACACACACACACACACATATCAGGGTCTCAGCCGGCAACTTAGAATGCAACAATGACTATTTCACTTTCCCAGAAAATGGAAGGTATATTGCTTCCAGAATTCCTGTGGACCATAGCCAGTTTTATCTTAGGCTTCAGGTCTGCATAGAAATATTTTCCATTTTAATAGGGAGTATTGAAGACAAATCAAGAAAATTAAAAGAAAACTCAAAAATTAAGGTCTGTGGAAAAACACAGAGCATATGAAAACCACTTGCTCCATTATTTTAATTTTATAAATTAAAAGAAGTAGGAAAATATTATTTCCAAGAAAATGTGATACAAGTGAGGAAATTTATAAACTGCAGATGAGAAAACTGGGATGCAGATTTCTACTAATATTATAATCCAGGTATTGGCAAACTTCGGAGAAAGACCAAATTGTATGTATTTTAGGCTTTGTGGAGCTTAAGGTTTCTGTTGCAACTACTGTGCCATCGTAGCTCACAAGAGACCATAACCAATATGTAACCAAACGGGTATGACGGTGTTCCAATAGCGCCGTATTTACAAAATCAGGCCATGAACTGGGTTTGGATAGGACCATAAATTACTGACCCCTAAAATCTGAAGATTCTTTGAACAGTATCTACAAAGAGATGCAGTGAAAATGTATATTTACAAAGTCACTGATAATTGGATATCAGCGTCAGACTTTCCCTCTATTTAAAATGGTTATGTTTGTTTAATTTTCTTTCTTTTTTTTTTCTTTTTTACCAAATGTATGTAGTATTGTAAAATAAAAGTTGGAATCTACTGGAGTGAAGACATTATGATGTCCAGAGAGCTTTCTCCATTCTTTGCCAGCATTATTCTTTGTAACTGAGATACCGGCATTCAAATCATGGCCCTTGGTTGCTTTGAAAAAGTAGTGCAATGGGTTGAATGTGTTTGCCAGGAAGCATTTGTTGAAAACATAATCCCCAGGCAAGGCACAGTGGCTCACACCTGTAATCCCAGCATTTTAGGAGGCCGAGGCCAGTGTATCATCTGAGATCAGGAGTTCAAGACCAGCCTGACCAACATGGTGAAACCTTGTCTTTACTAAAAATACAAAAATTAGCCAGGCCTGGTGGCGTGCACCTGTAATCCCAGTTACTCAGGAGGCTGAGGCAGGAGAATCGCTTGAACTGGGAGGCAGAGGTCATAGTGAGCTGAGATTGTACTATTGCACTTCACTTCAGCCTGAGCAACAAGAGTGAAACTCTGTCAAGAAAAAGAAAGAGAGAGAGAGAAATAGAGAGAGAGAGAGAGAGAGAGAGAGAAAGGAATGAATGAATGAAGGAAGGAAGGAAGGAAGAGAAAGAGAGAGAGAGAAAGAAAAAGAAAGAGAAAGAAAAAAAAGAAAAGGAAA
>NW_016107350.1:2064443-2095331 GCF_001604975.1 Cebus imitator | reverse complement strand
AAAGAAAGAAAGAAAGAAAGAAAGAAAGAAAGAAAGAAAGAAAGAAAGAAAGAAAGAAAGAAAGAAAGAAAGAAAGAAAGAAAGAAAGAAAGAAAAGAAAGAGAGAGTAATCTCCAATGTAACAGTTCTGGGAGGAGGGGCCGAATAAAAAGTGATTAGGCCACGAGATCTCTATCGTCATGAATGTATTAATGCTGCTATCTCCAGAGTAGATTCATTATAAAAGGGGCGAGTTCAGCTCTCTCTCCCTCCCTACCCTTTTTCACCTTCTGTTCAGCCATGGGATGATGCAGCAGGAAGATCCTCATCAGATGCCACAAAATGAACTAAGGCAGGCTAACTACCCTTCAACATACTGTAAGAAACACTACATCCCAGAGTGAGGAATAGACATGCATCTATATTATTAGAGGCTCTGCAGTAATATCCCCAGTGTGGCTGGTGTACATTTCCCGCTCTTGTGATTAATGAACACAGCATTTCAGCAGATGCCCCTGCTCTGACTTTCAGCACTTAGAGACAGCAGATAAGTGACAGATAAAGAAAAACAAAAGCCATACTACCATGACAACTTCTAATCTTGGATCTTGACGTATCTGGTCTCATGGAAACAAATCTAACAACCTTTCTATTTTTAAAATGTATGATGATGATGATAATTTTTCTTCTTTCACCCTGACTCTTTCTCTCATAAGAGTTGTGATGTTCTTACGATAGGTGAAAAACACATTAACATTGAACCATAAGACACGATGCAGTTAGCTTTCATTCTTACGAGCAACCATCCAAATGATAGAGAAAAAGGATCTTAGTACCTGTTCAGCTGCTCTTCCACACAGATTTTCTCAAATGATAAATAAGCTGCCCTCTATTTGCTGGTGTGAACACATAGATGAATATTGACTTAGACAGATGCTGAACTCCTTTAATTTCATAAACTGCATTGTGTTACTTCTCTATTCCAAGCAGAATCCTTATGGCTTCTTATGCAACTAATCATTTATAGCTTATTAAACAGCAAATAAAATCCAGAAACGATATTGCTTTACAGATTAATACATCTCATCAAGAAATGTGTGTAATTCTAGGCTTTCAAAGTCACTCATTCTGAATTGAAGGTTATATGTCCAAGGCAGTGAAAATAACGCAGTACTTCCATTATTTCTCATTTAATCTCAGAAAGTTATATTTTCCATTTATTTCATTTAACATTATTTTGTTGTGAATATTTATCCAAATGCAACATCAGTGACAGAGAAGTGTATGAAATAACGACACTATGTAAGTAAAGGAAGTCACATCTGCCTTTCAAGTTAGCATTTTGGCAATAAACATAAATTTGTCAAGGTACTCTATTGCACTTTGCATCATTATGGTTTGGAGGAAAAATCAATAATGCATTTGTAAGGGTTGTAGTCACTGAAACTAAACAAAGCCACAGTCCCTGGGGAGGCCGCACTTTAGGTGAACTCACAGTGGAATGTTATGGGAAAATTTAATAGCAAAACCGATAGCTTCATAGATTGAAAAGCTAATCAAAGAGTAACGGAAACCTTGCAGGTAAATGGATATCATACCTACGTTATATTGGGTATACCATGCAAAACAAATATTTATGTGTTATGGTTATAATGTATTAGAAAATATTTAAAAAATAATTAGCTCTCAAATAGCTATTGCAAATTTCCTTGCAGACATTTGAATTCGATTATCTAAAAATTAGTATCATCTGAAATGTCTTTGGATCAAAGTTCACCAAATGTCCATTTTTGTATGTTACACAGTCTTTGGGAAGTATGTATTTGGAAAGTATGTATTTGGAAACTTCATTTTAAGTCAGATTAAATGAGAAAAAATAAAAGAATTAAAAAAGAGAGAGACCTAAGTGTGAGAGGGGGTGAAAAAAAATGTTGTTTTAAAAATTGTTTGCTTTATTATTAGCAGTGATATCCCGAAAGGAAAGTGTATTTTTGTAAGAATTCACAGTAGGATATCTATCCCGATCTGTTCAGGAACGTGTGCATTTGAAACACTGGCTGATGTTGTCGTATTATTCTTCAAGTAGGACACAGTGATTTACAATCCCACCAAAAGTCTATGAGAGCCTATAGTCCTTTACCCTCCGGAATCCTCTTTACTTCAGAATTTTGGATTCTTACCAAACTAATAAGAGTGGGTATTTAATTTTAATTTTTAGGTGTCTGCTATTATTTTTATCTGGTTTTCAGTGAGAAATGTACACCTTTGCTAGGGCTGCCATAAAAATAAAGTACCGTAAACTGGGTGTCTTCAAGAGCAGAAGTTTACTGTCTCACATTCTGGTGAAATTAAGGTGTTGGTAGGGTTGATTTCTTCTGAGGGCTATGAGGAAGAATCAGATGCATATGTCTCCTGGCTTTCAGCAGCTTCATGCTTTCCTTTGCTAGTAAATGACACGTTCCCTGTGTCTTCACGTCATCTTTCCCTCTGCATATGTCTGTCCCTGTTTCCAAATTTCTGCTTTTTTTTTTTTTTAATAAGAACACCAGGCTGGACGTGGTGGCTCATGGCTATAATCAACAGCACTTTGGGAGGCCGAGGGGAGTGGATCACCTGAGGTCAGGGGTTAGAGACCAGCCTGGCCAACATGTGAAACGCTGTCTCCACTAAAAATACAAAACTTAGCCAGTCATGATGGGACACGCCTACAGTCCCAGCTACTCAGGAGGCTGAGGCAGAATTGCTTGGATCCGGGAGGCAGATTGTAATGAGCTGAGATCGTGCCACTGCACTCCAGCCCGTGGTGTCAGAGCGAGAGTCTGTCTCACAAAAAAAAAAAAAAAAAAAAAAAAAAGGAACACTGTTTGTGTTAGATAGATTAGGTCCTATCTTAATAACCCCATTTTAACTGATTGCCTCTACGAAGGCCCTATTTTTAAAAATAAAAGTCACATTCTGAAATACAAGGAGACTCAGAATGTCTAATTTTGGGGCGGCACACCATTAAGTGTATCACAGGATAATATAACTTTCCCTTATTTAAATTTTAAGGTCTTTATACCTCATATATAGCAGTCAGATGTATTTTGAATATTATTTCCAGGTTGGTATATGTCCTTTGATTGGTTTGTTGAATACTATTGCAGTAGAAGTTTTCATTTTTCACCACCAAATTTGTTGTTTTTTCCATTAAGATTTCTCGGTGTTAAAGAAGGAAACCACAGACACTGGGGTCTACTTGAGGGCAGAGGGTGGGGGGAGGGAGAGGAGCAGGAAAGATAACTATTGGGTACTGGGATTCATTCCTGGGTGATGTAATAATGTATACAAAAATCCTCATGACATGAGTTTATCTATGTAACAAACTTTCACAGATATCCCAGAACATAAAAATTAAAAAAAAAAAAAGATTTCTCTGTGTTATGTCTATTTTCTAATGTTTCCTTCTAGTCCTGTCATTCTATTTTTATGCAAATATTTAATCATTTTGGAATGTATCTTGACATACAGGATAAGGTAGGTATTCAGCTGTATTTTATCTAGTAGAGTGCTAATTGTCCTAATATCTTCTATTGACTAATACATGTAATAATGTTATATAATATAATAAGGGAAAATATTATTGGATTTGACTATGTTCTAAACTACAGACACTCTTCTAAAAACTTTATGTTATCAGTCATTTAATACTTAAAAAAAAAACCCTATATTGTTTTTATCATGTACATTTCACTGATGAAGAAACTGAGACAGAAAAGAATTCTGCCTGCCTATCCCATGTCTTCATACCTGCAGTGGCCCTGCTTGGGAAAATGTCCAAGGGCTCCTCATACTTCAGAAAAGGATATCCCTGCAACAGTTTGCACTAAAAATCACTCTGTATGCATCAAGTAATAACTTTTGAGGATGCTTCTGTTTCTCTTTCCTACGTCATCCAGGTGTTTTAACGAATGACATGAATTTTACCTAGTGTAAGAGGTATTACTATTGAGTTATATGCATCTTAATAGAAATAAAACTTTGAAGAGGACTAAAAAATCTAATAAATGAGCCTTCCAGCATCACTCAGATGATAGGAGGGACAACAAAGAAAGGTGTTTTTCTTTATTTCCCTTGGATTTGGTCTTGACTTCTTTCCTTGCTCTCAGCCGCCATTGTACTGAGGTCTCAGTCTGCTGCAAATCAACTCCAAGTGCAGGAAGAATGTCAATATTAGCCTTGTGATAATCCCACATTTCTACTTTTTTTTTTTTTTTTTAATATGGATTTTAGCTCTTGTTGCCTAGGCTGGAGTGCAATGGTGCCACCTTAGCTCACTGCAACCTCCACCTCCCGAGTTCCAGCAATTTTCCTGCCTCAGTTTACCAAGTAGCTGGGATTACAGGAGCCCACCACCACACCCCACTAATTTTGCATTTTTAGTAGAGATGTGGGTTTCACTACATTGGCCAGGCTGGTCTCGAATTCTTGACCTTAGGTGATCTTCCCACCCCAGCCTCCCAAAGCGCTGAGATTGCAGGTGTGGGCCACAGCACCTGGCCTTCTACTCTTTAATATGAATATATATATATATATATATATATATATATATATATACACACACACACACACACATACACACACTGTATATATAATTGTATATAAATTCTCTATATAAATTCTATATTTTATATTTATATTATATATAATTACATGAAAGCATTCAGAATTTAAGTAAATTGTTAAGCATAAGCCTATCTTCTATGTCAAAAGTCTTAATCCCATGTGATAAAATGAGAAGATTAATGACTTTGGAAAAAATGTAAAATAAATATACTGAAAAATCTTATATATTAACAATGTTTTACCAAAAATTCATAATAATAAGAAAGATAAAGGTAAACAAAGGGGTCAGGCGATAATACAAACCTTACTGGCCTTAATGTGTATATACTATACTTTTCCTATGAGTCCATAAGGAGATATACACGAAGACTTGTATCACTATGTTGTTTGTTGTAACAAATAGAAGAGTCACATATCTGTGCATCACTACAGCAGCAGGCACATAAAATGTGTTATAGGCATATGATGAGATGCTATGAAGCAATCAGAAGTAATCAACTAGATTTACCTGCAGCAACATAGATAGAGCTCAAAACTATAATGCTGAGGAATAGCATGGACCAGAGCAATATTTTTAACAAACATACATAATTCTTGCAATTAAGAATCATGCATGATGTGGCTTGGCTGTGTCCCACCCAAATCTCAATTTGATTGTAATAATCCCCACGTGTCAGTCCAGGTGGAGATAACTGAATCATAGGAGCAGTTTCCCCCAAACTGTTCTCCATTAGGAGGACACCTGTTCACTATTAAGTGAAAAAGTCTCATGAGATCTGATGGTTTTACAACTGGGAGATCCCCCGCACAAGCTCTCTTTTGGGCCACCATGTAAGATGTCCCTTTGCTCTTCCTTTGTCTTCTGTCATCATTGTGAGGCCTCCTCACGTATGTGGAGCTGTGAGTCCATTAAATCTCTTTCCTTTATAAATTACTCAATCTTGGCTAATGTCTTTATCAGCAGCATGAGAACAGACTCACACAATGCACAAACAAAAAGATAATGTTTTTCATGATACTAAGGAAAAGTATGAAGAGTAGAGTGGAAGGATTGGTATACTCTGGAATGATTGTTTTTAGGCATGTGAAGGCATGGAGAAAAGGGATGAGGAGAAAATCACATGAAGAATTAGAATTATGGCCTCTTGCCATGAGGCTAGTGAGCCATGACCTGAGGTATGTGATCAACTCAGTTTTGGACACCTGGGCTTTGACAGAGAGAAAAAAGTAGCTAGGAACTCATCATGTGGGCAAGTTAAGCCTGAAGTTTAACACTTAGACACAGAGTGATATTTTTGCTGTGAAAAATGCCATCCTGAGTGATAACACAGATGACAAATAATGACAGGTTGTAGAAGCCTTCTCTCTAATACTATGTCTTATGTCACATTAGGCTCATAATGAATATGGAAGGGATTTGGAGCATTGATCAAAATTTTTTCAGCAACCCCCATTAGAAAATGAAAGCTGTAAACACTTTATTACTTTTAAAAATATAAACATATTACTGATTTGATATAATTATTTTTATATTTTAGGCTGCATATTCTGAGAAAATGAGTTTATAAATGTTTACCAAATTATCAGAATATTTTGAGTTGAATACTGGGTAAAAAGAAACATCATTAAAAGGTGTGGAAAAATATTACTTACTTTGTAAGGGGCTGATCATCATAATTCATTTTACTCTTTTTGTCTTTTTGGCTTTTTTGAGATGCAGTCTCTCTCTGTTGCCTAGGCTGGAGTGCAGTGGCATGACCTCGGCTCACTGCAACCTCTGCCCCTGGATCCAAGCAATTCTCCTGCCTCAGCCTCCCAAGTAGCTGGGACTACAGGTGTGTCCCACCACAGCTGGCTAATTTTTTGTATTTTTAGTAGAGAGGGGGTTTCACCATGTTAGCCAGGATGGTCTCAATTTTCTGACCTTGTGATCCATCCGCCTTGGCCTCCCAAAGTGCTGGGATTACAGGAATAAGCCACCACACCTGGCCCCATTTTACTTTTTATGATATTTGCAATTTGGGGGAGATAAGTCTCCATGCATCTCTTGTGTTTCTGTGTAGCCTGCAAATGAGGTACTCACTGGCCTTTGGTTCTGGACCACATATTCAAGGATGGAAGACAGAAATGAAATCTTTCACTGGAGCGATGAGTAGGTCTAGTTACAGCCTTGGGAGACAAAGATAACAACCCCCTCCAGAGCAAAAGTCAAGCATGCTTACTGTGCCTTATAAATGATTCAGAATTTCCAAGTTCAGGAGTTTTCTGCTGTAATGCAACTCTCTGCGAGTGCAGGTGTCGCTTGGTCTTTTTCACATCACCTTATGGGATTTTAGGTTCAGCGAACACGCACAAAACATGCT
Source organism: Cebus imitator (assembly GCF_001604975.1). Lineage (NCBI taxonomy): Eukaryota > Metazoa > Chordata > Mammalia > Primates > Cebidae > Cebus > Cebus imitator. The sequence goes on along the minus strand of NW_016107350.1, from coordinate 2,088,384 downwards.
GATAATACTGCTTACTGCTGTCACTATGAGTAATGAAGTACATTGCCTCTGACCTGTCAGTTTCATGCCTTCTACCAGCATCCATGAACCTAGCAGTCTAAGCTGTTAGCTCGCAGGCAGGCTGACATCTTAAGCACTTTACAGTTCTTAACAGTAATAAGAGAAAAACAACTGGAAACACTCTGAACTTTGAATTTTGTTTGTTTATACCTATATCACAAAAAGTATATTTTATTTATTGAAGACTATTGAAGAAAGTACTCAGATTATCAAAGGTATTGTAGAGGAGACAAAACTCAAGTTCTGTCCTCTTAGAGTCCCAGCTTGGTGAAAAGTTAAATTGACATAGACAGATTAGCAGGAAAAAAGAAAATACACATTTGCATAAGACAGGTTTTACCTGGCACACAAAGAAGCTCTCATAAGGGCAGGAAAACCCAAAGAAGCAGTTGGAGTCACTTAAATAGTGAACTGGGCACAGAAAAGTTCATTGTGAAATTAGACAAGGAAAAAGGTCTTGGGGTAGGGTAGTTGATTTGGCAGAAAAGGGACTAGGAAGATAAGGTTTAGTTTAACAAGCTTTGTTTCTGCATGTTTGTTAAAATTTGTCTCAGCTCTAACCTCCTGTCTTTCATAAAAAAATGTTGGTTTCTTTTTGGTATAGGGAGGATTTCTTTCCTAAGGGAATTTTATCTCCTGCTTTTAAGCCACAGAATAAACATCAGCATAAACATCTTGCACCTGCTGTGTTTTTTTTTCAAGTGCCTTTAATTCAAAATGGCCAATATACCAGAGAAGCATATTTAGGGATTCTTCTTCAGGGTGAACCTCTTCTTCACCTGACAGGTTCTTCCTGCTGCTGAACATGCAAAGAACATGGCATGGCAGAAAGGAAAGAGTTTAATTGACATTAGGCCAGGCATGCTTCATGGGAGAGACAGATAGTACTCAAAGCAATCTCCCCAAAGGCTTGGAGGTTAGAAGTTTTTCAAAGGTAATCTGGGGCAAGGGATGGTGGTGGGTAGGCATTGGGAGTTCACTTCTGATTGGATGACAGTACTATCACAGGGGTGTGGGGCAATGAGTGCTCACTTTTGATTGGATGGCAGTGTGATCACAGGGGTGTGGAGCAATGAGGGCTCACTTCTGGTTGGATGGCAGTGTGATCACGGGATTGTGGGAAATGATCCTCCTGGCTTCTAGGTGGGGCTACAGGAGTGTTTGGTGGGTCCAGGTGGAGTAATTTGTGTCATACATGCGAAAAACCTGAAGATATCTCATAAAAGGCTTATCTTAGGCACTACAATAATGATGTTATCTGCAGAAGCAATTGGGGAAGTTGCAAATCTTGTGAGCTCTGGAATAATGGCTGGTAATCATCTATGTCTACACCTTAGCAGATTTCAGGCTCCTCTATCCTCCTAGCCTGGTGGTATCTCATTAATGCTACAAAGGTGGTTGAGTTTGGGGGAAAGGCTATCATCATTTAAACTATAAATTAAATGTTTCCCAAAGTTAGCTTGGCTTAAGCCCAACATAATTAAAGGCAGCTTGAAGGCTAAAGGCAAGATAGAGGTTGGCCATATCAAATGGCCCCCATTGCCATAATTTTCTCACTGTATAATTTTCACAAAGGCAGTTTCAGTGACATATTCTTAACTCCTTGAGTGTGCAACCCTGGATTCTAAAAAGACAGTTGAAATAGTTACTCAAATATATTCCACGATTTGAGTACTTCATAATATTCCTCAAATCATTATGTTCCTTTTATTTTCTTGGTTGGGTGGGAGGTGGTATTGTTATTCATTGCCCTTTCCTGTGATCTCCTTTCAAGAACTATCACTGTGGAGGTAGCATTCCTGTTACAAACAAATACATGTTTATATGTTAACTTATTCTCTTAGATGACATGGATGATCTGATAAAATATGAACACTGAAAAAAATGGGCCAAAGAGAGATATACCTTTAAAAGTTGCCATTTATCGTACAAGAAATTAAACATAAAAATTTAGCTAAGAGGAGCATGGATTATATGCAGCTGCTTTCCCATTTTCCCTGAGACCAACCCTTTAGGCTCTGATCATAAATCTAGGAACGTTCTCTGTTCTCTATACTTTGTTGAATAATTCAATTTGAGTTTCACTATGCATTTGGCGCTCTTGGTTACAAGTGACTTTTTTTCATTTACATAATCATATTCTGCCCACTTGAATATTCCCTGCACAGTTGCACTTTTATATAATATACTTGTTCACCATCTGTCCTCAATTTTGGTCAAGAGATGCTTCATATTCTCCAACACTTTGCATGGTAATTGTGCTATCCCAAAAGTCATTTTTGTTAATACACATCTCACTTATGTGGAAGAGACACTTTCCATTCTTACTGGCCTAAAGATGGGCTACCTTTGGAAGCTTTGCATCTATCTATCATAAACAAAGAGAAAGTTCCTACAAAACCGTCAAATATATTTGAAACTTGAAATGCATGTATACGTACAAGGGTACTCTAACTGTTGTGAAGGAATTGCTTGAAATTAATGACTTTGTGTCTATATTACATATATTTCAGTTCTAGAATTCATAGGAAAGTTAAAATAAGGCATAAAAATTATTTAATTTTACTCATATTATTTGAAAATATTCTTTAGGTAATTGACTATAACATTATACAATAAAATATTAATGTATTTAGAAATTGTTACAGGCCATTCAAGATTATCAGGTAAATTAACTACTTCTGCTATTTTTTTTTTCTGCTGAAGTGCAAGGATGAATAAAAGTATATAGCAAATCAAAATCTTTTGTAATTACAAAAAAAAAAAAAAGATGTCAACTCAACTGAATACATTTCCCGACTGTTTCTAAAAAACACTTTGATGTGAGAACTCTTGATATGCCTGGGAGGCCTTTTCCCTAGGACAAGGGAAAAAAAGGTTTTCTATTTCAAAACTCTCTAATTTTCTATTTGAAAGAGAAGAAAAACATATTTTTGTTGTTTGTTCTTTTTGATGGATTCATATGTGTATACATACACACACACATTTGTCTTCATTAAATTTAGCAGTTTTGGCCACACTTACCATATACAAGAAGGCCAGTTTCAGTGACGTTTCTTAGTCACATGATCACATGAGCACTAATCCAAACACATACTAACTTAAACTAAAAGGTCAGGAGAATTATTTGAACTTTCTCTTATTCTTGCTATAAGTATTTTGTAATATAGATTAATTTTATGATCCATGATGGTCCTTTTGTTCTCCTCAACTCTTAATTACATTTAAAAACTGTAACATTAAGATGATATTGATCTCCAAGCTCAGCAAAGCTGAATCAAAATAGTTATCAAAATAATTAGCCAATTTTGCCAGCAATATCATCATGGAGGCATAACAGGGTAGTGGCTAAAGAAACGTTTTGAAGTAAAAATCTGCATATGATTACGCACAGTGTAACCTCCTGGCTGCATGAATTTATGCAAGTCTTTTCCTATTTTATAGCTGAATGTCTCTAAGAACAGATATACATTAAAGGGTCAATTTAACAGAACTTTTCATCTTATATTGTGAGAGAATGTAAGCAAAAAGATGAGAACATCCCATGACACACAGTGAGCTTTCAATCAAGCATGGCAGCAGTGATTTCAATATCAAGATGGAATCATCACCTGAGAACTAAACTGATTTGTTTTGTCTTGCCCAAATTCCTATCTAAGGGACCTGGGGAGTCATGCCTACAAATCAAAAATTCTCATCAGATGCATGTTATTTAGCCCTATATATCGTGACTTACTTTACAATCTTACTCTGGCATAACGTTATGAGACAAGGAAGAAAATCAAAATATTTTACCCCCAAAATATGTTTCTTTGACATAGCTTGAAATGGCCCTGCAAAGTTGTCCTTTGTGGGGGAAAAATTTGCATCTGTAAAGAATCTCTATTAACACAGATAGATTTTTTTTTTTTTTTTTTAATTCTAGGCTTTCCCAATCCTAAAAAGATTAACTAAAAGTCTAGCAACAACTGTCTAGATGACTATTGTCATCTGCTCTCTCTAAGGGTAGCCATTATAAGACTTCAGAAGAACCTTGGTCTCTGTGATCTTTTTTCTTAACCTGAACATTCCCTTTCTGTGATCCCAGATCTTTAGATAAACTGAAGCAATTGTCAATCAGAAAATGTTTAAATTTACCTATAGCCTGGAAGTCCCCGCTTGAGTTGTCCTACTTTTCCGGACTAAACCAATGTGTTTCTTAAATGTATTTGATTGATGTCTCATGCCTTCCTAAAATGTATAAAACCAAGCTGCACCTCAACCACCTTGGACACATATTCTCAGGATACCCTGAGGGCTGTGTCATGGGCCATGGTTGCTCATATTTGACTCGGAATAAATCTCTTCAAATATTTTACAGAGTTTGACTCTTTTCTGTGATACACCAAAGAAACAGTTATTCCAACAGATATCAAAATAGATAATTTCTCACTCTCTCTGCTTTTCCTCTTTGCTGTATTATAATTTCCCTTGAGATTATACAGGGGTCGTTCCTTTTTTAAAAAAATTAATTATACTTTAAGTTCTGGGGTACATGTGCAGAACGTGCAGGTTTGTTACATAGGTATACACGTGCCATGGTGGTTTGCTGCATTCATCCCCCACTCGCCCCCATCATCTACATTATATATTTCTCCTAATGTTATCCCTCCCCAATCCCCCCACCCCTGCTATCCCTCCCCTTGTGCCCCACTCCACAACATGCCCCAGTGTGTGATGTTCCCCTCCCTGTGTCCATCCTATTTTAAAAATATTTGACTGTTCTCTGCTTTCCTGGGAGCCTTCTGTTTACTCTGACTTCAGCCAATCAGAAGCAGTGAGGGCCTCTGGAGAGCTGGAAGGAAAAACCTGGATATTTCTTCCTTTCCAATATGACATCAGGTGGCATCTCCAGCAGCTGGCTTGGAGCTTCCACAGAAGGGGCCTGATTGGTTCCAGCTCCCACTGGGTGACACAGCCCCAGTGTTCTGGAAATACTACATCCCCCCAGGAAACAGCAATAGTAGCTTTTTGTTAGGCTGCCTTACTATACGAAGTTGGCGTCTCAGCTATTCTACTTCCTCTTATCAATTCCCCTCGCTGAATTCTGTCTGTTTCAAATGCTCTAGAATGGATTTTGTTTTCTCAGATGGAGTGTGATTGGTACTGTGTGCCATCGAAACCTTCCTTTATATGTTATTCCTACATGATATAAAAATATATAATTTTCTATATGATCATTTTCTAATCACATAAAATTTCTCCTTTAGTCTTTATTCTGGGTATATTCTATCTTGCCTTATGATTCCTCTAGAGAAAGGAATCATCTGAACAATTGGTTACACCTATAAAATGTATCTAATTATAGAAAATAGTCACAAAGGATTAGATTTCTAAAAATTAATGACTATAAAGGGGGATCTCTTAAATTATTAAGCAGTTTCCTTACTACATTGAGAATAAAACAATATTTTGTATTGTTTTCATGAAAACTGTTGCACATGTGATATTTGTTTGTTTGTTTTTTTTTTAAATAAAAGAATAAAGACTTCTTTTCCTTTTATATTGTTGCTCAATTTTGGGGGAAGAGTACTGTTGTGATTTCCATGATGGAATCAGTGTGTACATAAGCATTCTACTTGAATGCTTACGTTACGTCAAATAGTTTCTTCCTTTACATTGGTGTACGCAAAAGAAAATCCAGGATATTAAGTACATTACATACCATTTCTTCCTGAGAAAGGGAGAAATAAAGGAAGAGTGTCCAAATGGCTTCACTTTTAAGAATAAGAAATAAAACACGTTCCGAGACAAAACAACACAGAGGATTTGAAAACAAAGAGGTGAAGATTTTGAAGCATTACTTGTTCCTTGCAGCAACTGCAAATCTCAGGAGAACCATCTTGAGGCCAACAATCCAGGAACAAAGAGGTTTAAAGTTTACATCTTGGTTTCAGTCAATAAATCCCAGGGTAATCGCCATTCTCTTTTAAGCACCCAGATAAACACTCTTTTATTTACATAGATGCTATTTGATAGTATTCAAGCACTATCAAATCTTAATGCTCTTGATGGTATTGACAACATGACTTTCAGATAGATATCTCCCAGGATTCCCTTTTATATACAGACTGTGGAACGCTATGCATTTTAACCAAAAGATCACATTGTGTTTCCATAATAGCTGTGTTTATGGCATCCAGCTTTGTTCCTTGGTTTAAGTTCATTTCAGAAATTATAATTTATTCTTAATGTTTTCAGAACATTCACATAGTTAGAAACACATATTTTATGCTCAGCTTCAGAATTGGATATGGTAATAAGATCAGAACCTGCATTACAAGATTAGCAGCTAAAAAGACATTACAGTATATTGACATCAACTGCTTCACGGCACTAAGTGTTTTATTGGTTGTATTTCTGTTTGTCTCTACCATTCATAAAATAGGGAGTTCAGTTTTTATACATTGGCTGTAGTATTATGTGATGCATGTTGCCTAATTATTTGACAAATTAGAAATGCAATAAATTTGATATCAGGGCTGATACCATTTACTTTTTAGCAATATTTTAGCTTTGGGTTGTGAAAAGGACAAGCAAAATTTTGATCCTTATGACTTTTATCCCCTCAGGTCATACTCATGAACATGTTACGTTATATGGCAAGAATGATTTTGCAAATGTAATTAAAGTTACTAATCAGTTAACTTCAAAATAGGGAGATCACCTTGATTTATATGGATGGTACCAATCTAATCTAATCACGCGAGTCCTTAAAAGCCTATCTTCCCTTTCCTTTCTGTCAGAAAAGGTAGTGAGAGGCATTTGGCAATGCGAGAAGTCAGAGAGGTTCAAAACAGAATGATAATACAGACCATTGTTGGCTTGCAGAGGAAAGGGGGTCATGTGTCAAGGAAATGGAAACATTAGTCTTACAGATGAATTTACCTGAATTCCGCCAACAGCCAATGCATTCAAGAAAAGGATCCAAGCCCCAAATGAGAGGCGCAGCTCTGGCCAGGATGTTGGTTTTAGCCCAGTGATATCTTAAGCAGAAAAGTAGTCATACCACAGTAGACTTCACCTCCACAGAACTTCACTTCTGTAGATAATAAATCATGTTTTAAGCCAGTACATTTGCGATCATCTGTTACAACAACAACAGCTAACTAATACAGTGACTGACGATATCCTCCTTCAGTTAGGCTGCAGCATCTGCAACTCTCATTTTTTTCTATGTCAGTAAATTTTTCCATCATTACTGGTTTCCAAGTAACTTGATTGCTCTGATATATATATTTTTTTCCTCTTTTTTGTTGTCGTTTCTTGGTCAAGAGACAAATGAATAGAGAAGCAATATGTTATGGTGGAGTGACAAATAGGGATTACAAAGTTCAATTCTAGGCCAGCCTCAGCTTTCCTGGAGTTTGTAAACTCACTCAAGTTAGGTAGCTTTTCTGGGCCACCGTTTCAGCTCTAGCATATGAGGAAAGGTCACTCAAATTTCCATTCCAGTGTTCAGGAGCTATGACTCTATAAAATATTGATTTAACTTCTTGTATATACTAAATTATTTCTAGTAGCTTTAAGGAATTAGAAAGAAGTTCAAGACAAAACTGCAGACACTAAATAGCTTATTTATTTGAAGTGACTTGAATAAACACACAAAAATCGTAAATGAAAGTTATGAGAACATAAAATCAAGTTGTGAAATGTGTGCTCCAGAATCTAAGCACTACTCTATTCCCTAAAATTATATACAAATATATACATATATAATTTATATATATATATATATATATAAATTATTTGTGCGTGCGTGTGTGTGTGTGTGTGTGTTTATATATACACGCACATATATAGATCACTGCCAAGGGCTACAGGTCCTTGATTTTAAAAGCTGGACAAAATCCAGTTCTGAAGTGATGAGCAGAAATGTTATTTAGTTTAAATCTATTAATGGTAATGACTGCTTAAGTGCTGGGCAACACCAGATCACCAAAGATATGTGAGACAAAAATTCTGATTTAGTGAGGTTACATCTTTGCATGTAGACACTTATATGGCTGTAATTGTAATAATATTAATGTTAAGTAAGCAATAGCCTATGTGAAAAAGAAAAAAATTAGTGTCCTAATGAGAAAAATTTCCCTTGTGCCTTCCTTTAGAGTACTAAACTTAGCCCAGGTAACATCATTTAATTCTTATAATAGTTCAATAAATTTAAGTGCTATTATGGCTCCTATTTTACAGATAGCCAAAGTAGCACCAGAAATCCAAATAATTTGTGTGAAGTCATATATGTAGAAAATGGTAAAAAAATGATCAATACAGAGAGACCGCAACTCCACAATCCTGCAGAATCAAGCCGTTTTCCTACAATTACTTCTGTTCTGTCCTAAGAATCATAAGTCAAGTATATCCAACTAGCTGTTTATTATATCTGCTTAGATACATAGTTTCAAAAACACAATTTTTTCACAACAAAATGCATAATTTTATACGCAAATTTAGTCCTGCTTCAATGATTCCTATTCATGTGGATGGGACATTCAGTTAATTTTCTGCACAAGCCAGAAGCCACTTAAATTAATCTTAAGTGAATCATTTGCTCTAATTCCCCTCCCACAAAATTCCTTTTTAATACATCGCTCAGGGTACTGTTTCAGCCTTCTACATATCTCGGAATCATTCGTTATCATAGTCTCTAAAACCACCATCTCACTATATGCCATAATAATCTCTTGTGACTCTGGCCTGGACTGCTATCCACCACTTCATGATTAAAGCATTGTGTTGGCTTCCTGATTCGTATGCATTTAAAAACTGAAATATTTAAGACAGATTCGGAACTCCGAATTATGTATTTAGCCTCTTTAGTCATATACCTTTCACACAAGAAAACCTATATAGAATTTTTTACTAAAATGTCTGCCTTTTCTTATTCTCTATGATCCTAAAATGTCAAGGAGTCTTCACTAATACACTTCTAAACAATATTGTCTCCCTTTTTCTCTCAATTATGCACAGAATTCCATTTATTTGTACAAGTCTCTTCTTTTTCTCTTCACCATCTCTCCTACATCATACATCTGACAGTGTGATAGGCAGCTTCCTTAAGGACTGTATTATTCTTACTACTCAATTGCTTTTCTGACTAGAATAAAAACAAGGGATATAGCTGGGGTGGGGGATAGCTAGGGATGAAGTTGTTAAGTAGCACACATTGAAAGTTCTGTTCTGGGGAGTGATAATTGAAGTGAAATAGAGGGGTATTGACAGTGAAAATGATAAGAAGCCAAACAATTTGAGAACAAGAAGGCAGTACAGTAATAGAATCACCTTTTCAGTTTTTCCTATGTGCACCTCTTGGCATCCAATCAAAACCTTGAGTGCTGAGAAAGTAAAGACTCTGTACATTACATGCAGATTTCATTGTCAGGAGGCAGGCAAACACTAAACATTGCTCAATTTAAGTCCTCTTTCTTCTTACTACAAAGTTGTGAACACTGGCCTTCTTTTTGGCTTTAATGTACCCAATATTGCTAAAGAACAGTGTAACATTGGACACTAGTCAATATTCTACTTTTTTTTTTTTTTTTTTTTTTTGATATGGAGTCTCCCTGTGTTGCCCAGGCTGGAGAGCTGTGGCCTGATCTCTGCTTACTGCATCCTCTGCCTCCCCAGTTCAAGCAATTCTCCTGCTTCAGTCTCTCAAGTAGCTGGGATTACAGGCTCATGCCATCACATCTGGCTAATTTTTGTATTTTTAGTAGAAGTGGGGTTTCATCATGTTGGCTGGGCTGGTCTCAAATTCCTAACCTTAGATGATTTGCCAACCTTGGTCTTCTAAAATGCTGGGATTACAGGCATGAGCCATTGCACCCAGCCAATCATCTACTTCTTAAGATGCATTGAAAGGAAAGGTCGACATTTCAATACATAAATTATGGGTTTGTCAGATAAAATAAGAAGTTCCTCTTCAAAGGTTTGGCTTGGTTAGTTTCCTTGTTCTTTGTTCTCTACTTCCAAGGCCAAACTTCTTTGTTCTTTGTTCCTCCCTGCCCTGCCCCTAGCTCCAGTAAACCACTTTCCTCCTGGTCCTAATCTGTAACCCACATCTACTACTCACTCTGTAAATCACCCCTCCTGCCATAATGGCTCTTCCTGCTGAAACTGCCCTTTCCACCATTATAACCCACACCCCTGAACTCTTTGAATTAGACAATCGAGTTTAGCTTACATTGTGTGGTCCAACTCCAGCCAATGGAGACAGGACACACTAACAGCGACAAACTGCATTAAGAATAAAAACCCCTGCCCTCCTTTGTTTGGTGTGCTCTTGCAATTGTGACTGATGCAGGCAGCACCCTTCAGCAGAAGTAAATCTGCCTTGCTGAGAAAGCTTTTGTTTGAGTGTTTGTTTTCTTTGCAAGTCTGAACTCTTATTTCCAACAAGTTCTTTTCAAAAAACTATGCCTTTGCAGCCAAAAGGACTACTGACCCTACAAGGTATCCATGCCTTGATTATCTTTTTTATTCATTCACACAAAATAGTGTCATTTGCATGAGAAAGAAAATGATGATAATGTGAAATATATCTAACTTTCAAATGGCTAAAATTCCAAATATATATCAGAGTTCCTGGTTTGCTTGGAGGTAAGCCATTTTCATTGTTCAACATTGGTATTATACTCAAAATAAAAGGATGCTAGTAATAATTTCATTAAAAAGGAGACAATTTGTATTTGAACAAGAAAACTTCATTCCGTAAAGAAAAAGAGTGGCTTTTTCAAAGTAGAGCAAAGTGTAACAAACTTGCCTTGCTGTCTGCTATTATTTTTATACCCCTAGGAAACCAGGGGGAGAAAATCTCTAATACTTTATTTCCTTCAGCTTTGTACAGAACTGAATCATCACTTTCTTCTTTGGTAAATGAAACTCCCAGTGCTACTGTTTTCTTATGGATCAAAATTCTCAGAGATTGAATGTCTTTTTATTGAGTGTCATTATAGTCATGTTGCACTACGTAAACACAATGTTAATTTACTCCTTGACATCATGGTTGAAAACTAGAGGGAATACCAGTAATAACATGACAGCAAAAACCAATATGCAATATATATATTGAGTGAAATTTCAATTAACTCCCCATCCTCCAATTCATAGTCACATGCCAAAATATCCCAAGAATAAAGGACAAACATTATGTATCAGTAAATGAAGTATTCTACATACAGGAAAAATTACATTTGTGGTTAAAAAGCACTTAGTTATTCAAGTTCCACAAGGAAAATAGAGAAATACCACTATAATGAAATGATATGTTGATATATTTTAATCAAAGACACAAAAATATATTTGTATGGATTTTATATCATTTTTGACATAATAAATAATATCTTTTACTTGTTCTTTAATGCATGGACATTTGAAAATATTTGTGCAAAAAGAACAATGGTCGTGAAATCAGTAATAATACACTTTGTAGAGATAATTCATAAAAAGCAATCTGGGAATTGTTTTTGACCTGATTTTGTTTACTTTTCTTTCTTTTCTTTCATCGAATTGAGACTAATTATTGCAATTTGGACTATTTAGAATAATCTGCAATCAAGATGTAAGACAAAGGATTACTTTCTTTATTCAGTTTATTATGTAACTGCTATATCTCAAATGTACAGGTTTTAAAAAAATCAAATTTAATAACTTTATCATCCCAAAGTTACTTTTCTGGACAACCCCAAAAGAGATAAGAAAAGTAAAATTATTTAATGAGAGAAACTGTTTTGAAATACTGTGTTAATCAACTAAACAGCAACATGATATGTAATTAAATTTTTTGAAGTTGAGCTTATCTCAAAATTATAAGATTATGAAGGCAAAACACTGATTTTATATTTCACTTAATTCCAGATTTAAACTTCAGACTTATATCTATATTATGAGCAAGAAAAAGTTATTTTTTTTCTGCTTCTGAATGCCGACAGGCAATTCTCCCTGGGTATCTAGCATTTCTAGACACTGGGAAGAGGCATTGATGGCATTTGTTTCGGATTCTCATTTCAAGGATGTTGCATAGTAAATGGCCTTGGAAGACAGAGATAATATCTCTTCCCCCTTGACAAAGATCAGGCATGTTTGCAAGCAGCCCCCTTATAAGATTCTTGGTATCCTAAACTCAGGGGTCCTCAGCTGTCACACAAAACTACCCAGCATCGACCGGGGCTGTTTCTCTGCATCCACTTGGCATTTGGAGGGCAAGAACAACTAAGACAAATGTGCAGTTCATGCTGCCTTCTACATAGTGAATGATAAAATCTTTTATGTCTGATTCAGGAGTCTCATGTTTCTAGTAGCATCTCTGAATCATGTGAATCTGCAAGTAGGGTAAAAAGTAAAATCTCAGATACTCCACAATTCTTGATAATTAACATTAAGTTTTTGTCTATAATGTCTCTATTATTGTAAATAAAATATAACCTGTATATGAAGTCACTTAAACATTTGTATATATATATTTTTTGTATATATATTTTTTTTACATGGAGTCTTGCTCCATCGCCCAAGCTGGAGTGCAGTGGCATAATCTCAGCTCACTGTACCCTCATCCTCCTAGGTTCAAGCGATTCTCCTGCCTCAGCCTCTTGAGCAGCTGGGACTACACGCATGCACCACCACAAACAGCTAATTTTTAAATCTTTAGTAGAGAAGGGGTTTCACCATATTGGCTAGGCTGGTCTCGAACTCCTGACCTCGTGATCCCCATGTTTTGGCTTCCCAAAGTGCTGGGATTACAGGCATGAGCCACTGCGCCCAGCCACTGTTAACTTCTATATTCTTAAAATTCCTCAGGTATTCAGTATGTAGCTAAATCTTATTTCACAAAATTAACACACTAATGTACCTGCCAAGAAACAGAACATTAGCAGCCCTCTGGAAAACCCCTTTGTTCACTTCTAATTACAAATCCCCCATCAAGAATAATGACTATCTGAACTTAAAACATCATAGATTAATTGTGTCATCTTTTTTACTATATTAAATATAAGTGCAATTATTCAACATGTTAGCTTCAAATTAAGGTAAGCACTTTGACAGCCACAGCTTCTTCATCCATGCCCAAATTTGACCCCACAAGGCAGCCATATATATATATATATATATATATATATATATATATATATATATTTGTAAATACTTATTAGGTCATGTTAGTTCTCTGCTCAGAATCTTTCAGTGCTTTTCACCATTTCCAGCCATATATTAAAACTCATTTCTGCTGGGTGCAGTGGCTTATACCTGTAATCCCAGCACTTTGGGAGACCAAGGTGGGTGGATTACCTGAGGTCAGGATTTCAAGATCAGCCTGGACAACACGGTAAAACCTGTCTCTACTAAAAATACAAAAATTAGCTGGGAATGGTGGTGCACACTTGTAATCCCAGCTACTTGGGAGGCTGATGCAGGAGAATCACTTGAAGCCAGAAGGTGGAGGTTGCAGTGAGCTGAGATCGTGCCACTGCACTCCAGCCTGGGCAAAGGTGCAAGACTCCTGGGCAACAGAGTGAGACTCCATATCAAAAAAACAAAAACAAACAAATAAACAAAACAAAACTTTTTCCTTGGCTTATAAGTCCCCACAAGATCTTCCCAGGACTCATCTCCTATTTCTCGTATTCCTCACTACACTATCAGCTTTATCATTTCTTTTGCTTTACCTTTTCGTCATAGCACGCAGCATCTCCCGACATTCCTCTATAGACATTTATTTGGTATAAGCCATTTCAGTGGAATGTAAGCACTATGAGTGTTTACTATGGATGTTTCTGTGAAGGTATTTTTGAATGAAATTAACATTTGAATTGGTGGAGTGAGTGTGAAGATTGTCTCTTGTAATGTGAGTGGCCGTGATTTAATCACCTGAAGGCCTGAATAGAACAAAAAGGCTCAGATAGAAAAACTCTTTCTGCCTATCTTTGAACTGGGATATTGAATTATTTCCCTCCTTTGGACTCTAACCGAAAACACTGATCAGTTCTTCCTAGGTTTTGAGTTTACCAGCCTTTGGATGGAACTACATCAGCTCTCCTCATTCTCAGGCCTTCAGACTTTGAATTATAGCTAAACCATTGGCCCTCTTGGGTCTCTAGCATGACAATTCACCCTAAAGATATTGGGAGTTCTTAGCTTACATAATCATGTGAGCCAGTTCCTTAAAATATATCCGTATGTACTATAGACAGAATGCTTGTGACTCCCCCAGAATTCATATGCTGATAGCCTAACATCTAACACGATGATATTAGGAGGCAGGGCCTGTGGTAGGTATAGGTCCCATGAATAAGATAAATGCCCTTATAGAAGAGATCCTGGAGATCTCCCTCATGCCTTCAGCTATGTGAGCATCCAGTGAAAAGACAGTCATCTATGAATAGAGAAGGAAGGTTTCATCTGACACCAAATCTGTCTGTGTCTTGATCATGGGCTTCCTAGACTCCAGTACAGTGAGAAGTACATTTCTGTTGTTACTCAACCACCTACTGTGTGGTAGTTTGCTACAGCAGTCCCCAAAACTAAGGCTACACTGAGATATCATGTATCTGACTGATCGTATCCTATTATGGATCCTATTTTCGATTAAGAACGCTGACTACTTCAGGAAGTCAAGATGACAAATCCAAAATGTAGTATTAACAACTGGGTAGGTAGTGGTTCAATTTATTTTGAGGTCTAGATAGCCAGAGAAAAAGGAATTGAAAGACAAAAATTCCATCTGAGACATTTCAGGTTTTAGATGGTTATAATGCTTACAGATGATTGATTTTTTTTCCTTATTCTATTTTAAAACTTTGAGAAGAAAAATGTGTAGCCATTGTTTTCTGCTCTGTCCTAAGCAATTTTCTTGCAGTAATAAAGTTAGTCCTCATCACAATCAGACAAATGAGATCTAATTGTTTTCCTATTTTAAAGATGAAAACATAAATACTGGAATGTCTTAGTAGCCTGGACAAGGTCAACCACTTTAGAAAATGTCAGTGTTAGAATCAGAGGCTAGCTTTCTTTTATGCCAAAGCGTAGCATTTAAAATATAAGGTACATTATTTCTTTTCCTTGAGTTTTTCAATTTTTAAAAAAGTTCTGTGATTTTAATTTAATTTAATTTAATTTATTTTATTTTATTTTCTGGGAGGGAGTCTCAGTCTGTTGCCCAGGTTGGAATACAATGGCGTGATCTCCACTCACCGCAGCCTCCGCCTCCTGGGATCAAGCAATTCTCCTGCCTCAGCCTCCCAAGTAGCTGGGATTACCGGTGCCCACCACTGTGCCCAGCTGATTTTTATATTTTTAGTAGAAACAGCGTTTCACCACATTGGCCAGGCTGGTCTCAAACTGCTGGCCTCAGGTGATTTGCCCACATCGGGGCCTCCAAAAGTGCTGGGATTACAGGTGTGAGCCACCGTGCCTGGCCTTGCTTATTATTTTAAAAACCAACTTACTTCCTCAGATCTGTGCATGACCTTGACCTTGCCATCTCATTCTCCTGTTTGTTGTTGTCTTAACCTCTTACCACCTTTTTCTTCACGAGTTCCACATTTTATTGCACGTAATCAGGAGCAAAAATGAGCACGATTTAAATTATTTTTGTTTTCTGGCATGTGTTCTTCAGAAGCAGGTCCTTCAGTGTCTTTTTCCTTGTTACGTTCCTTTCCTTCTTCCTTTATTTACATTTATTTATTAATTTATTTCAGTTAATACATGGAGCCCATACTCTATTAATGTTCTTAAATTTATCTTCCCCTTGGTCTGATCTTCACAAGGGTGGGGGTCTTTGAATATGTGGAGGTATTTTTTTTTTTTTATTTTCCTCCTTATAACTTTGGGCTGTAAAGTTCTGCTTCTTTCAGAATATGTGCATGAGATATTTACACAGCTCTTCAGCTAAGAAGGTTACTAAGATGTGGCCCTGTGATGCCAACAGTTATAATTCTATTACTGCATTATTATTCTTTAAATTAAAAAGAAAGAGTAGAAAATAAAAATGCAAAAAGAAAAAAATGCATTTCAGAGGATGACTGCTCCTGTGTAAGGTGCACCTGTCTTTGCTTCAAGGTTCTGTCATTCTTGCTTCAAGGTGAGTGGCTTACTTTTATTTTGGTGTTTGATACAACCATATATAAATACATATATGTATATATGTTTTTTTACTTTAAGTTCTGGGATACATGTGCTGAAGGTATAGGTTTGTTACATATGTGTCCATGAACCATGGTGGTTTGCTGCACCTATCAACCCATCATCTAGGTTTTAAGCCTCACATGCATTAGCTATTTGTCCTAATGCTATTCTTCCCTCTCCTTGTTCCCCACCCCCTGACAGGCCCCCGTGTGTGATGTCCCCCTCCCTGTGACCACGTGTTCTCATTGTTCAACTCCCACTTATGAGTGAGAACATGTGGTGTCTGATTTTCTGTTCCTGTGTTAGTCTGCTGAGGATGATGGCTTCCAGCTTCATCCATATCCCCGCAAAGGACATGAACTCTTTCTTATGGCTGCATCGTATGTCATGGAGTATATGTGCCACATTTTCTTTATCTGGTCTATCATTGATGGACATTTGGACAACCATATTTTTTGTTTAGTTTTGCTTTAGTGGCTTAGCCATTTCTGCTGGTTTTGTTAGTTCCAGCTGAGTCAATGGCTCATCTTACACTGCACTTCTACCACCAACCTCTGCAATGAAATACTCCATAGGATCTGGCCTGGACCTGAGGTTGCCATGGATTCGCACTGAGCAAATTAGGTCCAGGTACACATCCCAGTCTTCCCTCAAGTAGTCTGCATGCCCTGTCTCCACCCTCAGTTTAAGAATACCAGTGTGATTTTTGAGTTATTCTTTTTACTTTCTGCCAAAATAAAATACCCGATAGAAGGAGAAACTCTGCATTGACTAGCTTACTTTTTGTTTATTCCAAAATTATGCCCTGTCTGGCTGACACTTTGTGAAATTTAAGGGGAAATTAGACCTTTTCCTCATTTCACTTTCATTGTATTTTTTTACAGTGCATTTCATTCATTTGGGGGGGATCAAATTTTACAAGCAGCTTTAATATTGTCATTTTGTTCTAATGTTCACATTAACTTTTTATTTAAAACATACCAATGCTTTTTAATAAAGCTTACATAGAAGTAAACTATTCAGAAGAATCGCTTGAACCCAGGAGGCGGAGGTTGCGATGAGCCGAGATTGAGCCACTGCACTCCAGCCTGGCGACAGAGCAAGACTCTGCCCCAACAACAACAACAACAACAACAAAAAAGAAATAAACTATTATAGACCTAAGTGTATGAAAGCACACGTTTATTAATCTACATTAAAATAATGGACTTTATTCCACAAAGACACCAGGTTGCTGCTGGGTGCTAAGTGAAGCACTTAGGGAAATTCATTCAGTCATCGAGTTCATAGGAACATTAGATTGTATTAAAGGCAACCTGGAGCCATCAGGTCTCTAAGTGGCCTTCTGTCCTGTAGATACATAAAAACTAACGTGCTCTGCTACGCGGCTCACTTTCTGCTATTAGATATTATGAGGCACTAAGAAAAAGCTCCTGCTTGCATTGTATCTTACTTTGGTTTGAGATAAAAAGAATGGCCAAGACTGTATACAAGTCACGAAAGTCACTGGTATACATTTTTCAAAATAGTGCAGACTGTGTTGAAATTATCTGCCTATCTTTTACATAAAAAACGTACATATACTTTGAGTAAAATATAAAAAGCAGTAAATAGCAAGAAAAGTTTGTTTTACTATAGCAATTTCTTGTTCTATTCTATTGGAGTATTTGCTGTATATATTTGATATACTTCCAGAATGCATCGTATTCACAAAATAGGCAATTACTCTATCAGTGAATATGGTTGCAGAGTCTTTCATTTATTCAGCGTCATCTGTACCTCCACTCCAGCCGCTTGCAAAAATGACAGATGCATCAAAAAGGCTGGTTACAGGCCTGGCAAGCTCCAAACAGCTAATTACCAAGGTCTTAAGAAACTGACCATTGCCCTTTGTCATCCCAGTGCCACACAAAACGGCTGTTAAACAGGTTGCCTCATGCTCCCTACACATTGATTCAGTCCCGTGTTCAATGATGTCTTATGGGAAAAACAAAATCCAGCCAAGAATGAAGACGAGAACATGTGTTAAAAGAGGGACTTCTGGCTAATTTTACAAAGAAGGATAAAAATTCTCAAAATGTGTGTGGGGTGGATTGGAGGGGTATTGCATATTCATAGCATGCCACAGAAATCATTTTAAGCCTATCAGAAACAATTATGTTGTGCTTTTTCAAATAAGCACATCTAAAGGATGAGCTATTAGAAGGGAGAAGGATGCTAAAATAAATAGGTGAAAAAGAAACATGGCCAGCTGCGGTAGCTGATGCCTGTAATACCAGAACTTTGGGAGGCTGAGAGGTCAGGACTCCAGACCAGCCTGTCCAACATGGTGAAACCTGGATCCTACAAAAATACAAAAATTAGTGGGGCATGCTGGCTTGCACCTGTAATCCCAGCTACTCGGGAGGCTGAGGCAGGAGAATCGCTTGAACCCAGGAGGAGGAGGTTTCAGTGAACTGACACTGTGCAATTGCACTCCAGCCTGGGCAACAAGAGCAATACTCCATCTCCAAAACAAACAACAAAGTAGGAGAATAGGTAGGAGAAATCGTCTCAAATACAAGAATGCAAAAGATGACTTTACTAGATTTTGAACCGTAGAAAATTAACCAAAATTTTATTTTTTCTTCCCCTCAGTCGTTTGAAGTTGAGCAGTATCCGTGTCTTTTGCATCACACTCTGAAATTTCAAATTATTTCTTGTGCTTTCAGATAAATGATTATGCAAAAGAACCCCAGAATTGGTACAATTTAGAAGATTTGAGGTTGCTGTCATGTGTCTGTAGGGTATGCCACCATCATCCCACAGCCTAAGGCTATAGTATTGTATGACTTTCTGGAAGCAGCTCTTCCAGAAAGAATGAATAAGAAAGGATGAAGATAATTGAAGATACAAGCAGCCATTATATGTCTGAATATTGGTTTACTAGCAGGACTAGATGTGTAGGAGCACATCCTTACTTGACAAATGTCTGACAGAATGACCTGATATCATTACTGTTTTGGATGTGTAATATGCTATCTCAACTGGGACATTTTATGAAAGCTATAGGTTGTGACCTACTGTTCATTACACTTAGTTTCTGAGGTGCCAAAGATTGATGTGGCAGCCAAAGTGCATTATTGTTCTTCACTGGATTTTTGCATTTATTAGTCTGATGCTAATGGGATTCACTCTTTCGTTGGATTGATGTTCAAGGTTAGAGCCGCAGATGAGCTCCTGATCTCGACCAGAAATGATTTGCCCATTGCCAATTAGAAGAGGAAAAGGGCAAGGTGGAGGTTGAACTTGGAGTTAATAGGAATAATAGATGCTGAGGGTGCAAGATGAAACTCAGTAAGATAATGCACTCTATTCTTAGACTGACAAATTTACACAGTGAAGAGACTTTTTATCATTGTCATCCAAAGAAACAGTAATCCTATGAGAAAAAGTACAGGTAGTTTATTCTTTCTAATTTTTTTGCTACATGTTCATCAGGTATAAAGTTATTTCTATCACACCTAGGTATCATTTTCTACACTTAAAACTTTCTTTTATTTTACACAAATGACAAAAAAATGTCCTTCAACTATTTTAACACATGAATTCTCAAGATATATATCCTTTCATGAGTCCATCAACTATAGATACAAATTTAGTATTATGATAAAAGAGAATAAAAGGAGTAAAACAAAGCAGCATTTTTTTTAAACTATAGCTTTTCCTCTAAGATATTCTCACACTAAAGAATTTTTTCCCACTTCTTCTCCCCCACTGAGAAGCAGTCTTCAAAACTTAGTCCAGGCATTAGTGTTTATCAATGAAGAATATTTTGAACAAGAATAATTTGATGCTACTTTTCATTTGTCAACTACATTTTCTAAATTATATTTTAGTAAAAAGGAAGTATGCACATTTGCACATCATTATTCTTATAAATATTTGCTCAGTATATTCTCTCTCTAAAGAGCTACAGTGGGATGGATTTAAGATACATGATGCATAATTTTTAGTCTTCAAGTTTTGTAGAGATAGTAACCTGTGCATAAATGACTAGAATATTAAGTTGCTATGTGACAAGTGATGAAAACGTTCAACCTGTAAAATCTTCCCCTTGGGAAAATGAAGAATCAAAACTTCCAACTAAAAGAACAAAGATTGTCATGAACAAAGTTGCATGAAGGATAAATTAAATGTAGCATACTAAAGAGAGTGCATAATGTGAGAAGGGTTAGGCTTTCTTAGGTGATAGACTGGCTTGATTTTATAAATTGTGTGATGGTAGCAAGTTATGTAACATCTCTGAGTTTCCATATCTTCATCTGTAAAGCGGGCCTGACTAATCCAGCCACATATAATTGTGAGGGTGAAATGCAATGATGTGTGCATGTTGCTAGGTAGTGTTGAAATGGATCTACTATTACACTATACAAATGATACTTACAATTTTTATGGTTATGCTTAATATTATCATAATTCCAGGAAATGAGAAAAAGCTCAGCACAGGTACAAAATGGGCAAGCTCTGGGCAAAATGATCTTACTGGGTTTATTTCAAAGGACGCTTGAAAGTGATCTGTGGAAAATAAAATTGATGAAAAGTGCCTGTTGAAATGGAAATTAACAGGTCTTTTAATATTAAGACAAAGACAGCGGGCATGCTCTTTCATCTTTCTGTGCCTGGCCCTTAGCATCTCTGGTGGTTTTCAGTTCTCCGGCTATATGTGTTTAATTGTTTTCATTTCATTCAAATTAAATTTTCTGATAGATATAGAAAACTGGCAGGCAATAAAATATATATTCCGAGGTGTGATTTAGTGGCATTATTACTTAGCAACACCGTGTAGGATGAATTACAGAAAATAAAAGTAGGTCATAATTATAATCACTAAGACTAATTATCAATATAAACTTTTGCCAGAACAATTGTAAAGATAGGGAGAGATGATGTACATGCAAAACACATAAAAAAATCCTAAGGTTTTGCCAAAATAAGCTGTGTAATAAAACAAAGGGAGAAGTTGAAAAATATGAAGAAGTTTACATTGAGGTTCAAGGTGTCTTGCAGTAAGAAAGATGGGAAATTTAAATTTGAGACATGATGAGTTTGTGGTAGTAAATTGAGATACTGTCTTTTGCCAGTTGAACAAGACCTCACAAAAAGACTCAAGATAAGTATGCAGAAAATGTTAGTTCAGAAATAATTGAAAAGATCACGCGAGAGAAGGAATAAGACCTATGTTAGAATCTTGGATTCAGGGAGGAGTGTAGAGAACCAAACCAAAAGGTTATGGAAAGGCAATGGGAGACGTAAAAGAAAACCAGAAATCTTAAGAGGAGAAAGTCTTCTGAAGAAACACACACACACAAAGGCAATTACTTAAAAAGCTGAGCATCACTGGCAATTCTGGATGATCGTGACTTTTTCTTTGTTTCAGTAAGGGGGTGATGGAAATTAGAATGCAAGAGATGCATGAGGTATGGAAGTAAAAGCAATACATGTCAACTATTATTTTAAAACATTTGCACAGAAGAAGCAAAGTGGGATAAGAGCTTAAAAATAAAGTTTCTGTTTCTCTTCATTTTTTAGTCATAGGCAAAATGTGGGCATGTTAAAAAGAATCTGAGAATAAAAAGGGAATGAGAGGAGAAATTGAAATAGACGTGGGTTCAAATCCCAGTTCCCACTCGACATCTCTGAGGCTTGCTAGACATCATCTGTACATACAAGATAAATACCTAATATAAAATGCATTCAGCTATAAGAAGTTTAAGTTAGTGTATGTAATTTTAGAAAATCAATTTATGAAAAAAATAAAATGTATATTAGACAGTTTGATGCATACTGACAATTGTATACAGTGTATATAATTTTAGAAAATCAATTTGTGATAAAAAAATAACATGTATGTTAAATTAGTTTGATACATATTGACAATTGTATATCCTCACTAAACACTTCCACAATTGAGGTACAGAACATTTCCACCACACAGAGATGGTTCTCACATGCCCTCACCATGATTAGGCAACCACTGACCTAGGTTCTGTCATTATGTATAAGGTATATATTTTCTAAATTTTGTATAAATGACATTGAAAGGGTGCATTATTTTGTTTCCGTCTTCTTTAGCTCAGCATATTGTTTTTCGAAATTTATTCTTATTATTGAGTGCATCACTGGTTAGCTTCTTATTATTACTTAGCGTATTTCATTTTAGGAATAATTTTCATTGAATTTATCCATTTTATCCATTATAATTTTGATGGAAATTTGGGGTGGTTCCAGTTTGGGCTATTTCCAGTTTGGGGCTAATATTAAAGGTGCTATGAACATTCATGTATGACTCTATGTATCAATATGTCTAACTATGTATAGATATGTCTATGTATAGATATGTCTATGTATAGATATGTCTAATTCTATGTATGTTTAAACATTTAAACAGTTTGAAAATCTCTATCTCTTAGCAAATTAGGAAATCAAATTTCTGGAATTCAGCATTGGCTATCACTTGTAGATGAAATATTACATTTTCAATTAATTAGACACATCTGTCACAGCTTACAAAATGCATTTTCACCAATTAGTTATGCAGTTAGGCTCTGCAGACTTAATTGTTATCTCTGACTATGGGCCTAATCCAGCTTGGCTCAAAAGTTGCTGGGAGAAGAGAGATCAATTTTAGCTATTGGTGTCAGTATTCTACTTCCCACATGTCCATCTAAAAATGGTCTTAGAGTGTTAGAACTGGAATGGCAAAATTCCTTTCTGAGTAATTAAATGGCTCCACTCCTACTCTTCTAGGTCACCTTGTTCCTTGTTGAGAGAGAGCGATATCCTCAATGTGGCTCTTTTCTCTCAGCTTTGTACACACTGTCAACAGGCACATCTCATTTGCAAGAAACTTTTTCCAGGTAGAATGGAAGTATTTTTCTTTCTGCTACATGAACCTGTCTTATAAGAAAAGTGGGGAAGAAAAGGAAGTATTCTCAGATTATGCAGAGCTAAGGAAGGAAATATTCATCTATAGCTCCCTCTCAGTTTACAGAAATGTTTGGTCAGTAGCGTGTCCTGCCTAAGTATTTAATCTGGCCCAAGGTAAAGAAATGCTACAGGGACGGATCCAAGATGGCCGTTTAGGAACAGCTCAGGATCGCAGCTCCCAGTGAAAGCGCAGAGGGTGAGTGGACGCCGCGTTTTTATTGCCCACAGACCAGGAAACTCCCTGGCAGAGGTGCTCCACGGTCGCCAGCGCGGCTGTTTCGGCCAGCGCCGCTGCTTTGCCCCGCGCGGCTGCTTTGTCGGCGCCCCGGAGCCGCGGTTCTCCGTACAAAATACACTGGTCCGGGGGCCCTTTAGGCTGACGATTGGAGCCATGGGAAGTCGCCCGTACGCCGGCTCAAAAAGGGGACTGAGCAGAGAACCAGGACAGTAGATTCCAGGGGGGGAAAAAAAAAAAAGCGCCACAAACCTCAGTGCCGCTGTTTAAGCCAGTGCAGTGAGTGGCCACAGGGGAAAACAAACAGACCCAGCTCTGTGGGGGAGGGGCGTCCACCATTACCGAGGCAGCCCGCCGTTGCCAAAGCAACCCGCCACAGCAGAGACTCCGCCCCAACAGAGGCGGGCCACCATCCCCAAAGCAGTTCTAACTACACCCATATAAACAGGACTGCAGGGAAGTTCACTCGTCAGCGGGGCGGAGCCCACAGCAGCTCAGCAAAGCTGCTATAGGCCGACA
>NW_016107350.1:2022914-2058488 GCF_001604975.1 Cebus imitator | reverse complement strand
TAAAATGCAATAAAATAAATAAATGGGGAAAAAAAAAAAAAGAAATGCTACAACCTCAGCTCTATCAGCTGAGGGGAGATAAGTTGTTTTCAAAGGCACTGTGATGTGCCCCCTTTTTTTATGCAGCAGTGGGCATGATTAGGAGGAAAAAGCCATGGAAAGGAGAACTTAAGTGCTGCCTTATAAAAATTTAAAATGTGTATCTCCATGGAAGGCCTGCAAAGTCTTTATAGGCTACATTGCCTTTGGGAACTTCTTTTCTTGTTCTTTTTCTTTTTTTTTATACAATGATGAACTTATTTTGGGAACTTCTTTTCTTATAGTACTATTTCAATCTCCTCACCTCTCTGTCTCTACTCTAATTAGATAGATAATAGTTACAGGTATGGATAAACATATATATATATATATGGAAGACTTTGGAAGTGCTACAGCCTCCTTCTACTGTTGAGTGCGAGCAGCTGCTTGAGGGATGCATCAGTATAGTTAGAAGGAGGGAATGAGGAAGGAGTCTTATGGAGGAAAACAATAAAAATTTCTGAAGTGACTGAGGGCAAAACGAGGGTTTGGGGAACGGACCTGCAAACAGGGAACCCTCGCTAGGAGCTAGGGTAAATCCATGAAGTGACTTTGCCGTTGTCTTTTCATTATTTGTCTTTTTCCACTAGATACTTGCCACAGTTATATTAAATATCCAGAACTTTAAGATGTTGCTTTTTTGGGATGCATAGTTTGATTTCCCCTGGGGACACAGCAGCCTTGTGCAAGAGGTGTTGTGCATGACTAGGAGAGGAAGGAATAACAAACTCCCTAAGAACAGCAGGAGGGGAACCGGGAGTAGTTGTTTAGACAACTAATTGCTCATTTTCAGGCTCTTAGCAGGTCAGGAAAGGAAAATCCCTAGGTGGGGTTCATACCTACAGTCAAATACAAGTAAAACCAAAAGGCAGGACCTGTTTCAGGTAGGTTTATTTTTCCCCAAATATTTTCAAAACGAAGAGAGACCCTTGGCGGAGCGGTAGAGTCTCGGGGATTTGGGTTAAACACGCTTTCCTTTTTTGTTTTGTTTTTGAGACAGAATCTCTTGCTGTCACCAGGTTGGAGTGCAGTGGCGCTCTTGGCTCACTAGAATCTCCACCTCCAGGATTCAAGCGATTCTCCTGCCTCAGCCTCCTGTGTAGCTGGGACTACAGGTGCAAGCCGCCACTCCCAGCTAATTTTGTATTTTTAGTAGAGACTGGGTTTCACCATTTTGGCCAGGATGATCTCTAACTCTTAACCTTGTGATCTGCCCACCTAGTTCTCCCAAAAATGCTGGGATTACAGGCATGCAACACTGCGCCCAGCCATATATACTTTTCCTCCAACTTGTCTATGCAACTCTGGTCCAGGACTCCTTCCAGCCACCACTAACAGAACCAAATTCCAAGGAGCCACCGCCTCACATTGCCATGCTCTGTGTTTTGCACAGAGGGTTTAGTTTTGATCAAACGTGTTTTATTTCTGATTATTACACATTTCACTCCAAAACCAAATATTATTTCCAAAAAATAATTAGTCATTTTAGAAGCCAAAAAAAAACCTCTGATATAATTTTATCTGTTTGAATACTCTGATGATCATCTCGGACACATAAGCAGAAATTTAACATAAAGAGTTAAAGACTGATAATACATAAAATTGTTTTTTAGATTCACTGAAAGATCTTTAATTTTTCTTCTATAAGAAATGAGTAAAATTGATTGCTATTTAATATTTCTAGAGGTGCTTATTTTAACTAGTATCTTATAACTAGAAGGTATCTGTGTCTTCAAAAGGAATTCATAGCATACCTTTGATCATTTAACTTGGCAAGTTTGTCTTTAAGAATATGTTGTAGTCAGATACTTGAGAGTGATCATTAGTGAATTCTCATATTCATCTATTTATTTCAAGTTGTACTTTGCCCTAAATCCAATTCAGAAGTATGTGGGAAAATTGTAACACTTCTGATATTTTAGAAACTAGTTAAAAGGGATTTAATTCAGTCTTCCTGAGGCACTGAAGATAAAACTTAGACTAGTGTTTGTCATTCAACCCAAATAACACGTTTTTCATTTACAAATTTTAATCTATTTTTAGTTACCTCATGAAATTTGTACCCGTCCGGGGGGACTAGGGGAGGGGTAGTGGGGGGTCAGGAGGCTGAGGAAGGATAACATTGGGAGAAATACCTAATGTAGGTGACGGGGGGATGGAGGCAGCAAACCACCATGGCATGTGTGTATCTATGTAACAATCCTGCAAGATCTGTGCATGGACCCCAGAACTTAAAGTATAATAAAAAAAATAAGTAAGTAAAAAATTAAATAGTAGTATGAAAATCTAATTGTCAGAGCAAGTGTAATATCTGTATTACAAATGTACTTATAAGTCATCCTGCATATAAAAGAAGCAATTTCAGGTGGATAAATAGAAGAGTTAAATTTATTTGTATTCTGTACATCTTTACATAATTACAGGTACATATACTTAACTAAACTTACACCCTTGTTAATGGTGAGGTGAATAATTAAAATTAGGCATTCTAGTCTTTGCTTAACCAGGTTATTTTAATTCAGCATATAAGATATTTATAATAGTTATCTAACTAGAGTTCATTTCAGTTTTTTTCAATTATTCTTATCCACAAGTAAGGCTCTTAGATAGACTTGAAATGGAATAATGGTTGAAGACGAGGAACAACCACTTATCAAGTAGCCATATTAATAATGATGCAGTTTGCACAGGGAAAACAAAGAATAAAAAAGCAAATGGGAGAATAATTACAGAGAACATTATCCAAGATGCTTCACTTCAGATAGCATTTTGTCTCATTATGAGAATTGGTGCTTAATTTTCCACCAGTTTACCAAGCTGGCATGACCATCATGATCTTGTATCATCTTGAGATTCCATGAATGGAAAGATGAAGAAGTCTACCCCATCACTTCTAATAGCCAAGGTAGCACATGTCTAGATGCACTGATTTGGAAGAAGAATAAGGCTAGAGATGGTGAGAGTTCTGCTTGAGCTGTGGGCTGGTAGCTTGTCGTAAACATGACTCAACAGTCAATCACATGGATCTCACTGGCAGGACTCATTCAGATAATACCACAGTTCTCCCAATTTTTAATAAAATATTTTCTAGGATGGGGTTGCGGTGTAGTTGGGAGATCCATCAGGTGAGTTGAGAAGAAGGATGTGATAGGAACTATTGTCACTGTTGGAAAGTGCGTGGGGGGTGTCATTGAAATAGATTCACTCAGGGAGACAAGTTAATATATCTTTGATCTTTTTATAAGCAGCTGTGTAGAAAGAAATTGAGCTGCAGGAAAGGAGGGACAGAATACAAGAAAGTATCTTTTCTTCCCCTCCATTCTTACAAGGTCCTGATTCTTCAGCCCAGAGCTTTAAATATTTTTGTAACTACTTTCTTGGCAAACTGTCATCTTAACAGTAATTTTGTATGTATTGAGCTCCTAAAGCTATGGATGCTTTATAGAGCTACAATGTAAATTTATTTCTCTCCATAATCCCTGTCACTTTCCCTGTCTCCACATAAAAAGCAAGAGACGTAACATTTCATTATTAATTACAGCAACAGCAAGTTGGCTGTCAGAGTCAAACCTCGACACGCTTCCCCCACCAAGCTGCTGAGCTTCCAGCCATTTACTCATTAAGCTTATGATGATGATGGAGTTTTTAAAACCTGCTGTCTATATTGGACAGTAGACCTTAAAAATCTGTCATAAATTGCTCAATTGAGGAAATCAAATGGCAAAGAGAGTGAACCAGTGTAAGAGCAAACAAATTGCACCATAAAAGAAAGTAGTGTCTTTAACTGAGCTTTTATTTTTACAAAGAATGTGAAGGCAACTTGGAGGCTATAAGTGGATGCTGTGAGACTGTTTTAACTGGGAGCAGTGATTCACATTAAAGTGGCTGAACACACAAGAAAAAAAAAAAATGAAAATCAAACCAAACAAAAACAAAGGAACAAAAGCACCCTAGAGTGTTTTTGTTTTTCAAATGATATGATGCTGCTGAGTAAAAATGAATAGATCCATTTTTAAGTGTATGTTTTTCCTTAACATTTAAAAACCAGACTGCATAAGATAAAAGCATATTTCAAGGTGAATGCTGATCAAGTTAAGGATCTAAGCATATAACGGATTTTTCTCTCACATCTCGTAAGAGATTTTTCAAAATGCACATTAATTTTGATGTTTTTATTCATTAATTCAAGAAAAACATTAATGAGGACTGTTGAAGTCAAAATAGAAATGAAAAGAGGAATCTCAAAGTTTAACATTTAATTTAGAAAGGAATAATTTGCAATTCAGGGCATATGCTCAGACTGGGTGGTCTTCAGCATGTCTGAAGAATGAAGAGAAGCCTGGAGGCTTTACTAAAAAGATAAATATTAATTATTGGTCTTTGACAAAGTTCATTGGCACTGGCAATGTCTGACCTGGTGAGTGACCGTGGTGGGTAAAGTAAGTCTTAGATCTGTAGCAGGTCAGCTCGGCAACTGTTAGATAAAATTGTTGTCAGGTTACAGCAGGCTGTTTCAGCAGCCAAACTTGCTGTGAATTACATTTTGGGGGAGCAATGCTTTGTGTCCTGAGTGCTTTTTCCCCCTGGCCTCTTGACTGTTTTTGTTGGGTATGGCAAGAATGATCCAATTTAAATAATCAACTTTCACTGTACCTACTGCGGTCCAGCTCTTTTTTCAAATACTTTGGAATTCAAGAATAAACTAAACAGAAGAAAATCTAGCCCTGAAGAAGAAAGTAGCAAATAAGTCAAAGGTATAATGGATAGGTAATTTATACTGCAGATGTGAAAGAAATATGTGATGAAAAATGAGAGAAGTAGAGCAGGACAAAAGGAAATTAAGAGGGTAGGTGTGGTGGAAGGAGAAGGGGCAAATGTAGGTTCAACCAGAAAGTAAGAGGTCAGCAAACATTTTGGTTGGTTGGAGTTTTCAATATGGACGACATGGACATCTAAAGGAAGAGTTCCAGGTGGAGTGAGGTCACTCTGCATAAATAAACTTGCTGGAAAAAAACCACAACTTTCATTTTATTTTATAGAAGCCCTTATAAATGAGAGCAGGGGAGTGGTTACCTGTGTTGTGTCTCCAAATGAAGCAGGTCAGGTCATTCTAACATAGGGCAGAGTGCATCAAAGACAAATCATGCTACCTCACTATACTTATAGCCACTAAGCACCTTTTGGAGGTCTTTATTTGGCACTAAAAGTACCATGATAAAGATCTTGCACACCTATCTATACACATGCTTTGATCAATTCTCAATTGTATGTACATTATATTCAACCACATATAAAAGTCTCAACATCATGAAAATGGTCATACTGCCCAAAGTAATTTATAGGTTCAACACTATCCCCATCAAGATACCAATTACCCTCTTCACAGGACTAGAAAAAACCACCTTAAACTTCATGTGGAACCAAAAGAGAGCCTGCATAGCCAAGACAACCCTAAGCAAAAAGAACAAAGGTAGAGGCATCTCACTACCTGACTTCAAACTATACTACAAGCCTACAGTAATCAAAACAGCATGGTACTGGAACCAAAACAGAGATATAGATAAATGGAACAGAACAGAGGCCTCAGAGACAATACCACACATCTACAACCAACTGATCTTTGACAAACCTGACAAAAACAAGCAATGGGGAAAGGAACCCCTGTTTAATAAATGGTGTTGGGAAAACTGGCTAGCCATGTGCAGAAAGCAGAAACTGGACCCCTTCCTGATACCTTACACTAAAATTAACTTGAAATCCATTAAAGACTTAAGCATAAGACCTAACACCATAAAAACCCTAGAAGAAAACCTAGGCAATCCCATTCAGGACATAGGCATAGGCAGGACTTCATAACTAAAACACCAAAAGCATTGGCAACAAAAGCCAAAATAGACAAATGGGACCTAATTAAACTCCAGAACTTCTGCACAGCAAAAGAGACAATCATTAGAGTGAATTGGCAACCAACAGAATGGGTAAAAAATTTTGCAATGTACCCATCTGAAAAAGGGCTAATATTCAGAATCCACAAAGAGCTAAAACAGGTTTACAAGAGAAAAACAAGCAAAGCCATTCAAAAGTGGGCAAAGGATATGAACAGACACTATGCAAAAGAAGACATACATGAGGTCAACAAACATATGAAAAAATGCTCATCATCATGGTCATTAGAGAAATGCAGATCAAAACCATATTGAGATACCATCTCATGCCAGTTAGAATGGTGATCATTAAAAAATCTGAAGACAACAGATGCTGGAGAGGATGTGGAGAAATAGAAACACTTTTGCACTGTTGGTGGGAGTGTAAATTAGTTCAACCATTGTGGAAGACAGTGTGGCAATTCTTCAAGGACTTGGAAATACAAATTCCATTTGACCTAGCAATCCCCTTACTTGGTGTATATACAATGTATTATAAATCATTCTATTGTAAAGACACATGCACACGTATGTTCATAGCGGCACTGTTTACAATAGCAAAGACCTGGAACCAACCCAAATGCCCATCAATGATAGACTGGACAAGGAAAATCTGGCATATATACACCATGGAATACTATGCAGCCACAAAAAAAGATGAGCTCGTGTCCTTTGCAGGGACATGGATGAATCTGGAAACCATTATTCTCAGCAAACTGACACAAGAACAGAAAACCAAACACCTCATGTTCTTTCATAGGTGGGTGTTAAATAATGACAACACATGGACTCTAGAAGGAGAGCATCACACACTGGGATCTTTTGGGAGGGGTGCTATGGGAGAGACAGTGGGGTGTGGGGAGGTTGGGGAGGGATAACATGGGGAGAAATGCCAGATATAGGTGACAGGGAGATGGAGGCAGCAAACTATACTGCCATGTATGTACCTATGCAACAATCCTGCATGATCTGTACATGTACCCCAGAACCTAAAGTACAATAAACAAAAAAGAAAGAAGAAAAAGGAAAAAAAAGCCTAATATGCACATTTAGTCTATGATTCTGTTTTATTCATATTAATAGAAGTATTTACCACTGTGGTGTCATATTAATCAATTATTTTGAGTTTTAAATCCCATGTACCCATTTTGCTTGGGTAGTGTAGCTCTAAAGTTGGGAATTAAAAAAATGTTGATGCCCTAATCAGAAAGACATAAACAAAAGAACAGGCTGAAATCTGCTATTGTGATGAAGTCTGTATCATTTAAGACCTGAAACCTTGACCAAGCAGAAGAACTAAACAAGTTAATTAATTAAATAAAATGATTCTGGAAATATAAGCAAGGGAAGATGAAATGATGAGTAGCAAATAACCAAACATGAGCTGACATCATGAAAAAAATAGCAAATTCATGTATTATTCTAAAATCTAAGCATTTGTTAGTCTTAAATGTGACTATCTCTCTATGAAACTCTTTCATCTGGCCGAATATTATGATTTACAAAGCACAGTTTCTATTTCTAAGAGCCTGTTAACAACTCAGAACTTGCCTTACAAGTTTTCTCAGAAGTGGTCTTGACAGCAAACACATATTGTTTGAATGTTGTTTTTCATATTTTGTACATTAATTGCCGCTCATGTTTTAGTAGCAAATTTTTCATGGTCCTAGGTATGTGACTGTGCATGCAAGTTACATTGGAACAGGCTTCCTCAGCTTTCTCCTATAGCTATAATATGCAAAATATTGATGTAATTCAGCAACTTCCTAATAATTTTTTGAGTCTTTTGGGATCTATAGTCTCTGTCTCTCTCTAGGTGCTGCTTTAGGACATTTACTAAGTACACTACTGTGTCTTTCTCAGTGATTTATAATGACTAGATTAATTGGCTTTCTCTTTTATTGTAACTTCCCCTTTAACATTTCTGATTTTAATTGTGAGAAATAACCCTGTACATGCATGAATGTATGTTCATCTTGATCCATCCATCAATTTCCCAGGAGCAATTGGCATAATTTAAGTCTTCATCCAACTATTCTCCTTCATTTGTAATTGGTGCCACCTATTTTTAAAGTAGCCCATTCTTGTAACATTAACGTTATTTTGGTAATTTATTGCGACCCCTTTGCCAAAAACAGGCACATGGGAGGCATAAATAGAGCAGTCTGACAATTGCTTAAATAAAACTGGGCCCAATGGACCAGCAATAAACTGTCATTAAGGTTAGGCTAGAGAAGCACCTGCAATTTCTCTGGATAAGCTCTTTTATTTCTCTGTGTACACTACTGCTCATTTCAGAAAACAGCAGCTTTGAAAGATATCAGCAATTCATTTAACCAAAGAATGAGGAAAACATGGTCTTGGAGGTATAATTTACTTTTACATTTTGAATTAAAAAAAAGAACAGAAAAAAAATATGTTGATGAAAAATGTATCATAAGGAAACCACAAGATTTCCACTGTAGAGCTAGAGCTATTGCACGTTTTAAAAGCTTGCTCTCTTTGTGGTAGCTTTTTTTTTATTTTTTCTATTTAAATTCAATTCGATCTTCCCTGATTTCTAATAGTAAAAAATAGTACTTATGGTCCTTTATTGTTTTCATGCACGATTCAAATAATGCATTTTAGCGTTGCAGCTGGGCTCAGCAATTGTAAAGATTTAGGTTCTGAAGGTTATTCGTCAATAACATGACCTATGTGCCTCAGCTGCAATGCGAACGTATTAGAAACATGAAAGTATTATATTTATTTTATAATATATGGGAAGATTAAAACCATTCAGAACACATAAGTATCATTTAAATGTTTTATTCAATGTCAGTGAAATTTTTAGTTGGTTTTCTTAAAATTTGCTCCCAAAGTGGCCATAATAATTGATATTTTATAAAGTTGAGGAAAAAAAATAAACGTCTTCCTTTTATATTTATCAAAAAATTTTTAAGTTCATTCCTTTTGAATTTGATGGGAGTATTTTTAAAGTTATGTTAATTTGAACATATCAAATGCATGTTTGAATATGAATAAGATCAAACAGTTCTTGAGTCATATCTTGAAGATCTTAATTTTAACATCATAGAGACAAAGACTGTAGTTTAATCTTTTGTTTCACTGTCAAATTTTCGTCTCTAATTTTGGACATGACACATCTTATCTCATTCAGTTTCAATTTCATACATATATATATATAGGTGTATATATATATATAGGTATATATATATGTGTATATATATATATAGGTGTGTGTATATATATATACATATATAGGTATATATATATATATGTTATACTTATCTATGTACATGAAGAGCCTAGCTGTGAATGAAATATGGTCAATTGGAAACTCTTGTTCATGCTTAACATCAATTCAATTATAAACTAAAATCCTTTAAGACAAAACAGAAAAAAGGGTACTCTTGTTTTAGTGAACCTCAACTTTCTCTTCAAAGAATCAGTATGTTAGCATGTTCAGTCCTCTTTTTCTTTAATTCTCTATTTTCAAGTTTAATTTCCTTGTAATTCCAGTAAACAACCTTCTCCACCTGTTCTAATCAGTAATTCACATCTGCTCCCCCTCCTCCAGCTCCAACCTGACCCATCCCAGTCACCTGATCACCCCTGGCTACCTGGTCTCACACGACTGTAACATTCCTTCCCTCCAAAACACCCACCCTGCCACTCCAGCTCGAATCTCTGCTCTTTTTAAAATAGCCAATCGGGGTTAGTCTAGCTTGCGCAATCTAACCCTAGCCAACAGGGGACGACACAACAGCAGGGATGACCCCAGTCAAACATAAGTACCCCCTCCCCCCTTGTCCAAGTACGCTGCAGCCATCATTGTTCTGTGGTGCACCCTGCACCCTTCTATAGAAGTCAACTGCCTTGCTGAGAGGACTTATCTTCAAGTGCTATTTCTTTTGCGGCATTGAAATTTTACTTATAACACTCTTAGAACTTTTCTCCCAGTACTTGGGTGTTTTGGTAACATTTGGTACCACATAATTTTTCCTCAAATAGCACCTTTCTCCCTTAAAAAATAATAGCAATAATTTTGGAGAGTTACGTACACTGGGATTTATTAATTCATTCCCTATGATTTAATATAGTCATGAAAGTGGTCTTTATATTTAAAATGTGCCAATTTTTACTGAGCACATACATTGTCGGCTAATACATACTCCTATGTAGGTGGGTGTTTAGCAATAAAAGCCATTGCTCCATTGGCAAATTAGCATCATTAGTTGAATGAGCCCACGGGTTTAAATTGCGGGAGGTCTGCAGTAAGCATGTGTGCTGGCAGAACTGCGTGCTAAGGCATCTGTAGTAACCGTCTACTTGATGCTTCCATTTAGCTGGTGTCATCACTCTGTCACTTTCATCTATTCCACAATTTTCACAAAAAGAAAGCACACCGCAACTCTTTACATTCCAAAACTGTATGGTAAACTGTCAGTTTCTCTTCTATAAAGTTGTTTATCTCAGGATTTTACTTGGCCTACAGCTTCTCAATAGACATATCCATCCTTCCCAAATGCAAAGGAAATCCCATTGATCAATAAGGGTTACAGTACTTACCAACATCACAACCGAGACAGCTTAATTCCTTAGATTAGCATTTGGCTCAAATCAGCAAATGTTTTCTGAGAAATTACTATTTATACATTTACAAGTATCCAACTTCCCTATCTTCCTCCTATCAGCTCAAAATATCAGCCAGGGCCATGTGGCTGCATCTTAACCACGTTCGAGCTGGAGAGCCATCGGTTGAAAGCCTGTCTCAGTTCATAGATAAGAGAGATTGTAATATTTTAACATTTCCTCCTGCCAAGTTGCTAAGCAATAAAACTATCTTGGCACTTTCCTGCCAGTTCATCATGAAGAACTAGTTTAGTTTAGCTGAGTCTCTTGATGAAACAAATGGAAGGCAGCTGCACCAAACGGCCTTTCAGAAACGTGTTGCCAAACAAATCCCCGGAACTTTCACCCCTTTGCATAGCTAATTTAAGTGGCTTGAAGCAGAGAAATCTCACGCAAGTATCAGCTTAGAAAAGCAGGTCTTAAATATTAGTGATCAAAAATCATACAAACAATAACTCACTATAATTTTTGCAGAGTACTATTGTCCATATTACCTTTCTTCAAGTGTGGCAATTTCTCAGGTAAAAAATATAATAAAAGGGAAAGAAAGAGGAAGAGTTGAGGGACAGAGAAGAGACCATTATTTTAAAAAAAAAAAAAAAAAATAAAGGCACATTTTTCAACTTACGTGAAGTGTACTAGACAAATGATATGCTCAATTTGAAACATATTTCTACATAGTTTTTACTCAGCTTTTGAGAGTTTTGGTTACATAAGTAATGCCAAAAGGCATGGCACACAATAATTTCAAACGAGAGAAATGTACACATTTTACACACATTTAAAAGTGTGTAAAATTGAAAGAGAAGTTTCCCTTCGCATACATCCAATCCTATATTTTTGCACGTATTTTTCAGAACTGTCTCTGTGCATGTGTGTGTGTATTTATGGGTGCACATGTATGTGCACATGTGTAAACTAAGAATTTCAGTCTATAAACTTACAGCAAAAATCAGCACATTCTTTATTACTGTTATTGTTTTTATTAATATTGAATCATATCCTGAGTCCCCAAATTACTATTATATGACCTAAGTTCTTCCCATCTCAGGAATCAGAAAGTCCCAAGAGTCTTTATCATAGAAAAATGTTCTGGGAGAGTCCCCTTGGATTTAGGACACATAGGTCACCAAGGAAATGTCCCTGTGCAAACTCACACCATCATGTGAAGTGGACATCCACATTCTAGTGCTATACAGACTCTACCTTCTGCTTCAGAGAGTTTACAGGTGAATCTTCTCTCAGTCTGCCCTCCTTACATTTCAGGTCCTTCACGGAGTCAACTCCCATTCATCCTTATTTTCAGCCTGAAATGACAAAGCTTTCCTTATGTAGGTCTTTTGCAACTCAGATGAAGTTAAAAACCTGTGCCAGGCATGATGGCTTACGCCTGTAATCTCGGCACTTTGAGAGGCTGAGGTGGGTGGATCACGAGGTCAAGGGTTCAAGACCAGCCTGGCCAAGATGTTGAAACCCCCTCTCTACTAAAAATACAAAAAAATTAGCTGGACGTGGTGGCACACACCTGTAATCCCAGCTACTCAGGGCGCTGAGGCAAGAGAATCACTTGAACCTGGGAGGTGGAGGTTGCAGTGAGCCGAGATCACACCATTGCACTCCAGCCTGGGTGACAGAGTGAGATTCCATTTCAAAAACAAAAACAAAAACAAAAATAAAAACCTGTTCTTCTAGTGGACAACAAGACACTTTTTAATGTATTCATTATCATACTATTCACATTTATTTTTGCCAACTGTCTGCTTTTTTGCTAAATCATGGTAACCACAAGAGTGGGAAACAGTGCTGGACATGTATTCATTAATTGGACAGATACTCATTGAATTACTATAGTGAATTAACATGCTGGATGCTGAGAATAAAACTTATATTTGAATGGCATGATTCTCTCTCACTGTCCCTAACTTTGAGACAGGTGTGAATAAAAAAGCTACACATTATTACTTAATTAGAGTGATAAATGGTATAGTATCCATGGGAGTAGATGGAGCAAGTCAGTTTGGTGAGAGAGGCGAGTGTTTCCGGAAGTTCCCTGGAAAAATTTGTATTTAACTTTAGACCTGGAAAGTCAACACAACTTTATTAGGAGAGGAGAGGGTCCTTAGTTCTTTAGTGAAACTGGAAGGTGTGCGGAGTAAAAGGCTTAGAGAGGAGGAGGTGGTGGGCACGTATTCTGAAAGAAGAAGTATTCTAAAGCAAGGCTGGCCAGCAAGGTTTTTTATATTACTGAACCTTTTGGATTTTTTTCTATGAGAATACTGTGAAGCCATAAAACAATATTAAGGAAGGCAGCAATGTGAGTAGATCTGCCATTAGAAGATGATGGTGGACTTGGCCAAGATGGTGAAAACAGAATAGAACTGGAAAATATTTTGGAGTTGGAAATAGGAGAGTTTAGCAATTCAGTGAATGTGGAGGACTGAGGCAAAGAAGATAAAGGTTAAAAAAAAATAAGAACTAATTTACACTCCCACCAACAGTGTAAAAGTGTTCCTATTTCTCCACATCCTCTCCAGCACCTGTTGTCTCTAGATTTTTTAATGATTGCCATTCTAACTTGCGTG
The DNA here is from genome assembly GCF_001604975.1 of Cebus imitator. Taxonomy (NCBI): domain Eukaryota; kingdom Metazoa; phylum Chordata; class Mammalia; order Primates; family Cebidae; genus Cebus; species Cebus imitator. The sequence continues at coordinate 2,045,269 of NW_016107350.1, read as the reverse complement.
AGATGATATCTCAATGTAGTTCTGATTTGCATTTCTCTGATCACCAGTGAAGACAGTGTGGCGATTCCTCAAGGACCTAGAAATAGAAATTCCATTTGACCCAGCAATCCCATTACTGGGTATATATCCAAAGGATTATAAATCGTTCTACTATAAGGACATGTGCACATGAATGTTCATTGCATCACTGTTTACAATAGCAAAGACCTGGAAACAACCCAAATGCCCATCGATGATAGAATGGACAGGGAAAAGGTGGCACATATACACCATGGAATATTATGCAGCCATCAAAAACGATGAGTTTGTGTCCTTTGTAGGGACATGGATGAAGCTGGAAACCATCATTCTCAGCAACTGACAGAAGAGCAGGAGATCAAATACCGCATGTTCTCACTCATAGGCGGGTGTTAAACAATGAGAACACATGGACACAGGGAGGGGAGCACTGCACATTGGGGTCAGTTGGGGGGAAATAGGGGAGGGACAGTGGGGGGTGGGGAGTTGGGGAGAGATAGCAAGGGGAGAGATGCCAGATGTAGGTGATGGGGAGGAAGGCAGCAAATCACACTGCTACGTGTGTGCCTATGCAACAATCTTGCATGTTCTTCACATGTACCCCAAAACCTAAAATGCAATAAAATAAATAAATGGAAAAAAAATAAGAAGAAAAGCAATAGCTAACAGCCATAAAGCACTTGCTAGGTACTAATCATTATTTAAGTTTCTCACAGGTATTCATACATTTAATTTGCACAATAACCATAATAAGTAGGCACTATTATTACTCAAACATCATAGATGAGTAAACCAAAGGGCTAATAGGTAACTTGCCCAAAGTCATAAGGCCATATGGCGGTTTGACTCCAGTATCTGTTACTTACACGTGATTCCTGGGCTTTTGGGGTGAGAAACTGAGGATGGTGTTGCCATAAGCTGGAACAGGGAACACTGGAGAAGCAGTGAATCTGGGTTAAGGTATAAGATAATTTTTGGACAGGTTGAATTTAAGGTGCCTCTGAGATAGGCAACTAGAGACGACGGGTCTGGCCTTTTAAAGTTGAATATCAACAGAAGATATCATTTTGGGACTTACCAAGTATTGGTAATAAGTAAAGCCATGGGATGCATGAAAGCATTCAGGATTATAGTGTAGAGTCAAAAAAGAAAGCCCATGTGGGGTAGAGGAAGGGGTACTGCCCTAATTCTCTAGGGATGAGCTGCTAGAGGAGTAGAACAATGGGATTATGCTGTCACAAAAACCAAAGGAAGACCTTTGTCAGGAAGAGTGCAGTCAACCAGTAAATGGCAGGTTCTCAGAGTGTTTATTGACGTACTGACTATTCATTCAGTTATACTCTAACATCTGTATATTTTTAACCAGTGTCCTCAGACCACTTCAACCAAAACATGAATCTGTGATTGTGATCTCTGAAAGTCAGTCCTTTGATCCACTCAAGTAAGTGCAAATTTTAGAAAATAAATTATTTTCCCTAGGAACATGGGTGTTCTTTTTCTAATTCATCCACTAACTGTTTAGAAATAGAATTAGCTTTTAAGATTTGAAAAACAATAAATTTTAAAAATTATATCTATGGGTTAAAGTTTAAAATACTTCCAGGAAATAAGCAGATTTGAGTTAATGTTAATTTTATCCAACGAATACTAGAAAAGGATCATTGATTTATATTACTGTCAGCTTAAAAATTTTAATTAATGTACTACTAATCATTACAGTGTTACTCACAATTTTGTCTTCAGGTACAACAAAGACACACAGATTTGAACTCAATTTTTTTTTTTTTTTTTGAGACAGAGTCACTCTCTTGTTGCCAGGCGCCAGGCTGGAGTGCAGTGGCGTGATCTTGGCTCACTTCAAGCTCCTCCTCCCGGGCTCAAGCAATTCTCCTGCCTCAGCCTCCCAAGTAGCTGGGACTACAGGCGTGGACCACCACACCCAGCTAAATTTTGTATTTTTTAGTAGAGACATTTAGTTTCACCATGTTGGCCAGGATGGGGTCGATCTCTTGACCTCATGATCCACCCGCCTCGGCCTCCCAAAGTGCTGGGATTACAGGCGTGAGCCACTGTGCCCAGCCAATTTGAACTCTTTTGATTATTTTTGGCCTCTTGGTCACTGCCTCATAGTCAAAATTTTAATTAAGATTTTGCACTAAATGTAAAACAGAAAATTGGGATAAAAATGTATAGCGTGCTTTATTTCTTATGAGGGTGCATCTTTCCTATATCCAACTTTAACTAGATGGTCCTCTACCTACTTAGATTAACTAATAAGAATTTTATAAACATTTCTTACCATCTTGTTATAAATCAAAAGTGGCCATCTTTCCACAATTTGATGTAATAATTTTGGACTTTTTACAAAGCAAAATAAAAAATTAAAACAAATATTACCTTATAAGAATTCAAATGACATGTATTGAATATTAATTTCAATTACTGTGCTTTTAATGTTACAGGAAATATACATGTTGTAAAATTTTAAGTTACTATCTGGTTAAATAGAGTATGTGTACTCTCTAGAGTCAAATCAGATTGTGGCAATCTTATAGAATTTAACTGAATGCCCAGATGGAGAAACTACTTATATTATAAAAAGAAGACCACAGTCCTAGAGTTGGACTGAATACAAGCATCTCTCATTGTTTTGCAGAGGAAGACACTAAGGTTTTTGGCAATTAAATTGCTTTTTGGAAAAGGTGGGAGATTCTGGGAACATGGGAACTTGAATCCAGTTTTCGTCAACTCCATGTCAAGGCAGTTGCATTTTGTGAGAAAATAGCTACTGCCATTTGTGATAAAGTCAAATATATGTAATTATGTAAAACTAGTTATGTATATGTATGTGTATATATGTGCACGTACAATCGATACAATTATCAAGATTTGTCAAGGTCCATGCAGCTGCTAGCCACGAGGAGGATATTGGATTCTATCACATGACATCTTTTTATGAGGTCTCTGTTCTTTCCATTATATTTGTCAGCTTGTTCATGAAAGAGATTCTTAATTATTCACTGATATACCACAAAAGTGGTGGTGAGCCAGTTTGCCACACTGACCCTGATAGGTCCTTGACAAATTCATATTGACTTTCAACAAGTAATACTCTAAGGCAGATTTTCCCATTGTGATGCTTTTGTCTATAATCTTAATTGTTAAATCTTCCAAAGAATAAAAACACAATATATCAATTTTTAAATACATTTAGATAGGAATATGGGTAAAGAGAAAGGAAGAAAGCAAGGTTAATGGTGGGCAGTGGCTAAATGAACAGGAGAACATGCAGTTAAGTATCTCAGCTCCAAATGGTATAAACTATGGCAGAAAGCACTGTTCAATCAATACGGTTTCAAGACAGACACACAGTAGGAACAGCAAAGGTACAAAATAAAGCACTGATGAAGGAACAAATTATCATCTTCACAGATGAGTAGAGAAAGAGGTCAAAGAACTGAGATGAAAGTACAGAAATTTCTGAAGCACAACCCAGCTCAAAAATTCAATCTGAATATATTCCAATTCAGTGCCTTGCAATAGATACGTAATGATTGCCTATCTTTCCATCATACAAAACAATGCATATCATTTAAACATTTTTCTAGCATGAAAATATGCCTGGGTTATACAATATACACCTTACCAAAATGATTCTGGTGGCTGCAAACACTAAATTGTAATGATCTGCAAAACAAGTGACATTTTTAACTCTAGAATTCTAATCAATATTAGTTAATGGGGTGTGTGACAACCTACAACACTTTTAAATACTTAGTGGCCATCATAATACAAATTCTCCCACTTATGGCATATTTAATTTTAATCCTTGCAATAGTATAAATGAAACACACCTGAAACACGTCATACTAAGCACTCAAGTAAAGGTCCCCATAACATGGTCTTAAAAAATGTTGATCTTTTATTGATGGAGTCATGAAAATGTTTTTGTTAGAGATATTTTGTGTTTCTCCTTGTATCAATCAGGATTAAATTTTCAACTTTTCATACCATTTAACAACAGACTTCATAAATAACAAACTTGTTGAACACAAAATTAATAAATATTTTGAATAATTTAAAAGTAGAAGGCATAGAAAAAATAACTTGGGAACAAAATGTGTTTAAAACATTTTATGGCCTCTATTCTATTACATTATTCCAGTTTCTCATAACTGTAGACCTTTAGCTACCAAATGGAAGGAAGAGGAATTATACACTAGAAAACAAATCATTTATAGGTCTTGTTTTTTGAAAGGGAGATATTTTCTCATTCAACTAAAATGTAAAACATTGGAAGTGCCTCCCTCAAGCTCAGTTTTACTATGGCTTAATGTAAATGAAGAAAAAAATAAATTATATACTAAACTCGGGAAGCTTGGGTTTTCGCTTAAAGTGAGCCATGCTGTGATTATTCCATCTAAACAGTTATACCAACTTTATTTTGTATCATATGAAAGCAACAGCCTCCTGAGTAACTATGTATTGTCTATTTCTACCTGCTAAACAAGACAAGGCTGCATGGAATAGGACCAGCTTAGCCACAACCTTCAGGAAGCTTCAGAAATGTTGTTTGTTGCAAATGAACATGTATAAGAAATGCATATACGGACATATCTTTTGATATTACTTGTTGAAATATGTTCTTATGGAAACTTAACTTTGTAGATCCAGTCAGATTTCCAGAAATTTATCTACTGTGAAAATTCACATCTTATTCTCCAACTCTTTGTTTTTTATTCTCGCTCTGTACTTACTTTGCTTTCATCAAAGATTTTTCAGTCAAATTAATTTCCAGGACCATTTTCTTAGTGAACCAATGTCATTTGATGAACAATGGCCATTTTCATTTTTTATCCTGAGGATCACATTGGGCATCTGTCTGTGAGTTTTCACTCAGTTTATAACAAATTCTGGTTCCCTTTGGAGGATGTTTGTTCTTTTTTCTCTTCCCAGTCCCAACGTTAAAATCTAAGGTAAACTTTTAATTAAGTGGAGTTGACAGATGTTATATTTTCTCTGTAAAGAACAATTGGAATCAATTGGATTTGCCCTATCGAGAAAAAAGAAAACAATATGTCCAAGAGCAGGCATTGGAAATTAATTAGTCCCTAATCTTCTTGAAAAGTATCTGTATTAGTCCATTTTCATGCTGCTGACAAAGCCATACCTGAGACTGGGTAATTTATCTAAAAAAAGAGGTTTGATGCACTCATAGTTCCATGTGTCTCGGGAGGCCTCACAATCATGGCAGAAGGTGAAAGGCACATATTACGCGATGGCAGGCAAAGGGATTGCAAGCCAAGTGAAAGGGGAAAGCCCTAATAAAATCATCAGATCTTCTGAGATGTATTCACCACCACAAGAACAGTATTGGGGAAACTGCCCCCTTGATTCGATTATCTCCTACCATGTCCCTCCCACAACATGTGAGAATTATGGGAGCTATAATTTGAGATGAGATTTGGGTGGGGACACAGCCAAACCATATCATTATCGTATCACATTCATCTGGTAATGGTCAGGATATCTGTGTACGACCTCAGAGTTGGCTGTTTTTTGCTTTTCCATCCTTACTATCTCACACCAGTGGTTTCCATCCTAAAGTACACAAATCATGCTATTTTTCTGCTCTTTGATTTCCTCAGCAGTGTACCAGCTGCTGTGGGACTGTGTCCCTGTGCAGAGCTCCTTTTCTTCATGACCACCTATAAATCCATTTAGCACTTAAAGACTTTTTTTCCTGGGATGAGGATTTTGATGCTTTTTTGTTCTTTCTATACCAACTGCCTACACCTCTGAGCTGAATCCATCTGTCCCTACTGCTACTTCTAAAACTAAAAGCTACCATTTATTAAGTATTTGCTGTATTTCCAAAAATCACTCTAAGTACTTGCCTACATTGTCTCACTTAATCTTCACAGTTTTCTGAGTCGTGTATTATATGCGGCTACTGTCCATAATTCCTTCACGGAAGTTATCATGGACTTTAGTTTATTTTGATTAAATGGCCAATGAAGATTTTAAGAAGCAACTAATACCACACAGCAGAGGTGGGAATGCATTTGAAGATATCCGCATTAATTTTCTTTCTTTTTTTTTTTTTTTTTTAGACTGAGTTTCGCTCTTGTTACCCAGGCTGGAGTGCAATGGCGCAATCTCGGCTCACCGCAACCTCCGCCTCCTGGATTCAGGCAATTCTCCTGCCGCAGCCTCCTGAGTAGCTGGGATTACAGGCACGCGCCACCATGCCCAACTGATTTTTTGTATTTTTAGTAGAGACGGGGTTTCACCATGTTGACCAGGATGGTCTTGATCTCTTGACCTCGTGATCCACCCGCCTCGGCCTCCCAAAGTGCTGGGATTACAGGCGTGAGCCACCGCGCCCGGCCCCGTATTAATTTTCTAAGGCTGCCATAGCAAATTTGCATAAACTCAGCATCTTAAAATAACAGACATTGATTTTATTACACTTCGGAAGGCCAGAAATCTGTTTTCTCACTGTTTGGACCAGAAGTCAGAAAGCAGCAGAGCTGGTTCCTTATGGAACCTCTTAGGAAAAACCTGTCCCGTGCCTCTTTCCTCGCTTCTGGTGGTTTCCGTCACTCCGTGGTATTCCTTGATTAGTAGCTGTATCAATCCAATCTCCAACTTTGTCACTGAATGGCCTTTCCTGCATAACTCCCCTGCATCTTTGTATCCCAATATCCCTCTGCTTTCTCTTTTAAAGATACTAATCATTGGATTTAGAGCTCATCTTAATCCAGTAGGGCCTCATCTTAACTTGATTACATCTCAAAAGACCCTATTTCTAAAAAGGGAAACATTCAGAAGTATAAAGGATTAGAATGCGAACATATATTCTTAGGAAGACACAAGTCTACCCATTAAAATGTCTAATTCCAAATTGCATTTTCACTTATACACTATACATCACTAAAGTACACCCTACTGCTTTACTGGGTGACTGCCTCTTAAAGGTCTGCCATGGTCTCAACCATAATGCTTCAAGTTATTTTACTTGAGTTGTCCTATATGCATTTCTAGACCCAATCTTAAGCCATCCTTAGCAAGAATTTTAAGACAACCTTCTATATTATACAGGTAACTCAGTCAATCCAGAAAAAGCAGTGCTTTTCCTTCTGGTTCTATTCTGTTTCTTCTGCTTCCTGAATCTCTAGAAAGCTCTCACTTGAGTTTCAGTAGAGTCTCCTTACATCCTACACGAATGATCTAATCTCTAACCTCAACAGACTTTAAGTCAGTAATAAGCAAACAGAAAGACATTGACTCATGTTTAAAATATTTTACTTATAAATTAATTTATTCAATAAAGATTTCACCCAAATAGATACACATTGGTACATGGGTTCCAATGATCCTTGATTTAAAACCTTGGAAATAGCTTTAATTCTAAATTGTATTTACAATGATATCTACACAGGTATGAATATTCTCCATAAAATTTTTGATTTTTCCCTTTTCATTCTTTTGTGAAATGTTTGGCTTCCTTGTCTATTAACATTTTTTAATATGACAATTATCATTAATTATTCACACAGTGAGTTAATATTTGCTACATATTTAATGTCTACTTTGTTTTACTATTTTAAATGTACAGCGCCTGCCTTCTGAAAAGAATACAAGGCCCTCAAAGTCAAGTGCATAATAGAATATCTTATGATTTTTCAGCCTACTATGTATTCAGCACTCAATAACTAGGGATGAACAGCAAATATAATTATAAATATATGTATATATATGGAATATATAGAGAACATACATACATATATAGAACATATATATATATAAAGAGAACAAGAGAACATATATATATATATATGTATATATATGAGACATAAGAATTTATATCTAGCTGTGCTTAACATTTAGCTATCAGAGAAAACTGTAGCTGTATAAATACTTAAAAACAGAAAAAGTGAGGTTGCTCCTAGATCCAAAGTGGCCAAGAGAAATGGAATCAGATGTTTTTGTTAACAGCTAATGCCCAAAATCATATCAGTCATAAGCACTGGGGCAGACAGAGCTGTGTTTAGATATTTTAATGTGGTACACCTTTACTAGAACCTTGGTTTGAAAAAAGGTATCCCCCTCTAGGTGGATAAATCTGAAAAATAGACCAGCTCCTAATAGATCAAGCTTAAGAGCACATGGCTTGGTGATGGTGGCAGAAATGGAATTTTAGACTCTCCGGCTCCCTCCGCAAGGCATTATTGTGCAGCACACACATTGCACAACCTCACAGAATAGTCTTGGGTTTAGCTGAGAGGATGAAAATAATTGTTTAGTGAAGAAACTAGATTTAGCAGCTTACATAAATTCTTACAGTGTTTAAAGCACTTTTTGTACATCAGTGCCTTACATTAATCGATTCATTTAATTCTTATACAAGCTGTGAGTCTATCCACACCCCTTTTACTCATGTGGAAACCCAGGCACAGGGAGGTTAAATGACTTGTCCAAGGTCACATAGCCTGTAAGTGGCAGATCCCGGATTTAAACACATGCAGCCTGACACCGAAACTCTGCTCATGAACACTTTACTGCTTGAAACTGATGAAATCAGAATAAATGTAAAATGCTGGGACCACTAAAAAAGCAAAACAAGCAGAAAGTAGGAGGCATTGTTCATACAAGGAACTCGCTTTGGGAAATACCGGCTTAGAACTTCATAGGCTTATGATAGGATTTATAAAAAAAAATCAAAGTATCAAGTTGACAAACCATTCTGTGACTTGTAGATAAATATCTTATCAGTTTTTGTACCAAGCTGAAATCCTGTCTCAAGAGATTAAATCACCAAATGGGTTAGCTCTTTGTTTTGTGTGCAATATTTCCACTGCCAATAATTTTGTTCTCTAAGTAATGAAACAAGTAATTCCCAAATTAAGGGCATGTTAGGACTATAGGTCCTCATTTTCCTAATTGCAAAGAAAATTATTTTAAAAGTAATTTTCCCCTCAGAAGCAATCCCAAGACTGAAGATTAAATATACAGAGAAGCCGTGATTCAGGCTTTTTTTTTTTCCTTTTTACTTTTTAAATAGCTTTTTAAAGAGCATAAGTAAAAACAGTTAATTACTAAGATTTTATTGTATCTTTTACTCTCATAAAGGACTAAAATAAAACATGCTTCTGGTTTTCACAGTAACTGATCTGATAGTCTCAACTTTTGAAAACAGATAGTTATGATTCAAGGCTTTAAGGATGCTGAGACCGCCCTCACATACTGGGAAATGGTACGATTCCATGTTATCAGTGCAGTTCCCTTCTCGGGGGAAAGGCAAGCACATAACTAACTCCAGCTCCAAGCTGCTATTTCATGATAACAGCTCACGGAACTGTGGGGTTGCTGAGTCTTTCCCGTCTCATTTTGGAATTCGCCTCTGGCCCATCTGTACTACCAGGAGACTGGATCCTCAGAGTAGACACTTGGTCTCATGAAGCCACTGCTGGGCTCCACAGAGAAGGAAACACTAACAAGTTTGAAGACTACACCCGCCCTGGTTTGCCTCCATCATTAAAACAGAACAACAAAAACAAAACTAAAACGACTTACTATTTATTAATTATGATGTGGCAGACAATATGCTGAGCATTAGGCCTAATGAAATTCTTTTTAAAAATTGGTGATTGATCTCTGTTTTCTGGATGTGTGAAACTGTTAGGAAGACAGGATAAAGTGACTTGCCTGAGGCCGTAGTGTCAAGCAAGGAATTCATATTCACCTTTCTGGAATTCTTAGGATAATGATGACGTATGTTCAATTGTTCAAAATGGGCAGATAAAATTTTATATATTTACTGTGTACAACATGAAATTTGAAGTATGTATACATTCTGGAATGAATAAACCCAGCTAATTAACACATGTATTGTCTCACATAGTTACTTTTGTCCAGAGAACAGTTTACATTCACTCTCAACATTTTCCAAGAATATAATAATATATTGCTAACTGTGGTCACCTTGTTGTAAAATAGATCTCTTGAGGTATTTCTTCTATGTAATTGAAATTTTGTATCCTTTGACCAACATCTCCTCTCCCTACTCGCTCCTCACCCATCCCAACCCTTGGGAATCATAATTCTCCTCTCTCTAATTCTATGATATCAGCTTTCAAGAGTGAGACCTGGTAGGATTTGTCTGTCTGTGCCTAGCTTATTTCACTTACCATGACATCCTCTGGGTTCATCCGTGTGCAAACTCCTAGGTTCATGTCCTTTTCTAAGGTTGAATAGTATTCTATTGTGTACGTATGCCACCATTTACTTATCCATCCATTTCTTAATGGATGCTTCAATTGTTTCTGTACCTGAGCTGTTGGGAACAATGCTCCAGTGAACATCTGAGCACAGATATTTTTAGAGGGTGATGGTTTCCTTTTCTTTGGATATATACCCAGAAAAAAATGCTGGGTAATACGGTAATTCTTTTATTCTTTAGAAACCTCCGTACTGTTTTCCGCAGTGGCTGAACCAATATTTACCCCCAAATTAAACTTTAATGTGCCAATGAAATATCTAAAATTCTTCATAAATTGCAAATGCTGATTTAGAAAATGTGCTGATTTTGATGCGTTTCTCAGGTGCCCCCATCCCCCACCCCATCCCGCGTGATGTTCCTACTCCACTCACAGATTTCCCATGTATTATCTAGGGTCTTAACCACATTGCTTGTTTTTCTATTAGAATTTAGAACCGGGTCACCCACATTCTGAGTTCTATGAAACCCTGAAGGGAGAGGTAAATACATAAGCTCTGCCATCCAGCTGCTTGGTTTCATATTTTGGATTTGAAACTTAGGAACCAGTATACTCAGAGGAAATTCCTTAAGCTCTCTAAGCCTCAGTTTCTTTATCTGTAAAGTGGGTGTTACAGTAGTATTATCTCATATGTATTTTTAAAGACTAAATGAGCAACTTGATGTAAATAGGAATCTAACACTTTGTGCACAGTAAATGTTCAATATATATTAGTGGATATTTTAATTAAAAAATGTTCATTGCACATTATTCACAGTGGCCAAGATAAGAAATCAACCTAAATGTCTGCCAACAGATGACTGGATAAAGAAAAGGCTATATATATACACACACTTTTGTGTATATATATAAAATATATACACACGAACATATGTTATATATACACACATGTGTGTATACATACATGTATATATACATACACACATACGTGTATATATAAACACATATGTGCATATGTATGTATGTCATACACACACACATGGACACACACACAATGGAACACCATTCAGCCTTAAAAAAGATGGAAATCTTGTCATTTTTGACAACCTGGAGGACATTATGCTAAGTGAAATAAGACAGGGATAAAAAGACAAATACTGAATAATCTCACTTATATGCGGAATCCAAAGTTGAATTTACAGAAGCAGAAGTAGAATGGTGGTTGCCAGGAACTGGAGGTAGTGGAAGTAGAGAAATGTCATCAGTCAAGGGATAGACATTTTCAGTTATACAGAAAAAGTAATTTCTGGAGATCTAATATAGAACATGGTGACTATAGTTACTAACCCTGTATTGTATAACTGAAATTAGCTTAGAGAGTAGATCTTAAATGTTCTCATCACATAAAAAAATAACTATTTGAGGTGATTAATGTGTTAACTAGTTTGATTTTGGTAATCATTTCATAATGTATACATATATCAAAACATCACAATGTATAGCATAAATATATTCAATTTTTGTCAATTACACCTCAATAAAGCTGCACGGAAAAGCATGATTGATAAAAATTCTAAAAGTAATAATAAAAATAAATTAAAAATTGCTTAGAAATTTCAGGATACAGAGCCCTGCATTGAACTTCCTTATTCCATATAGCACTGTATTTTTCTGTCTGTGCATTGTCACAAATTCAGCCACTTAACACAGATTTATTATTGCACAATTTCTGTTGTTCAGGAGCCTGCCACATTTTAGCCAAGTCCTCTTCTCAGGGTCTCATAAGGTCTCTCTTCCTTAACAGTGTGTTGGCCAACTGCACCCTCATCTGACTACAGAAAGATCTATTCAAAGCCACCTTGAGTGTTGGCAGGATTTGTTTCCTTGGGATTGCAAGATTGAGGTCCCTCTTGCCTCACTGTCAGTCAGCTGTGAGTGACCTCAGCTCCTCCAGGCTGCTGTCAGCTTGTGCCACAGGCCCCCTCCATTTATGTAATAAAGAACTCCCTTCATACTGAATCCACATCACACCTCACATCTTTCTGATTTCCCTTCTGCTTCCAACTAGACAAAACTCTCTGCTTATATAAAGAACTTGTGTGGTTAAATTGGGCTCTATTTTAAGGTCAAGTGTGCTATGTAACATGGCCAAATCATGGGAGTAACATCTGTTATAGTGACATTCCCTGGAATTTGCAGGAGGGAAATTACTGCAGGAGGGGTCATCTTTGGGGCCAACTTAGACTATTGATTATTCCATGCTTGAGGATGGTTGGTATATCATTGGAAAGCTAAGAACTGTCAACATCTCAACATCTAAAAAAATAAACTTTTAAGTGTTGTATTGAAAGTGTTGGAAAACATAGTTAGAAATTAGGGTTTTAAGTAGTTATAAAGATCTTTTAATCACGGTACCACCTAATCACAATATTATATAAAGGAGAACAATGAAACCTGATCTATATATTAGAGAAACATAATAATTTTTCTGGAATGATTTCTTTTGTGCAGGCTTTGGTTTATTGGAACAGATCATGAACATAATATGTTTTAAAGTACCTAAAAATCTTTTACAAAGTTATTTTTATACAGAACAGAAATGGCTGACATCAATTCAGAAATATTGCATTAGCATGAGTAATATGTTTAAGAAAGTATGTTCATAAACAATAGAAAGAAACACAGGCAACAGTGATTTAAAAAAGATTTACAGATCTGAGCTGCAAGCACTTGGTTTATGGACTAGAATTCTGTGCTTTCTAGAAGCAAAAAATATGCAACGGCTCATTCTGCCTTATAGGCATTTCAGAGCTTTTAATCTAATACAACCTATATGTCAGCCAGTAGTATGTCAGGGTCTCATTGCTCTGCTTCCTTAGAGCCTGATGTGGAAGGTTAAGTCGCTGCTCAAATGTACCCCTTGGGGTTCCCTGGGGTGGAGCTGTGCAGGTTTGCATCTTTATTTCCTGACATAAAAAAAAGAGATAATATTAAATATTCTATGCCTGTTTTCACTTATGCATTCACAAGGAATGATGAAAGTGGGAACTGTGTGGCATGGCCTAAGATTGTGCATGAGCACACACTTTATTTTACATGTCTCATCAGAAGCCAGTTTCCAACCTTCTTCTGTAGACAAGCATATCACCTAAGCTCCCTCAGAGGTTAAAGGGATAATGCCACAAAGCTTAAATGACCCAACTAATGAAAGAGAGGTACATTTAAATTGCATCTTAATTGGAAAAAAATATGAAAAGGAAAATTAATAGAGATTTCTCAGATACAATTTAGTGGACATGATTTTTATCATTGGACAACAGTTGCCTGTGAAGCCTTATTCAACTTGATGAAAAAAATGCTAAGACATGTGTTAGGGGGTCCTCATTTTAATACTTTATAAAATTGTGTATACATATACTTAAGGAAGAAAAATAAATAATGGCATATTTGCTCTCTTTAATCATTGAGAAAAAAATTAAAAGACTACATGTGTCATTTGATTTAGCTAAAGAAGGAAGTTGAGTGAAAAATACAGTTTTACATAAAAACTAAGTAGCTGGCTGGGTTTTGCTAAAGTTCCCAAATCTGAAATCATTTAAAAAAAAACACTCCAATGAGCATCAGAGAACTGAGAAGATTTAAAATAAAATTATAACTGCACTTAATCTCACATTGTCTCCTTAGCCTTTTGACATTTTAATTGCTCTGCCATTTTTCACTGAGATGGCAAGCATTTTTTACACATGCATAATGTAGCCTGTGTTAATGTGTATTCAGTAAAGTAGATAGTGATGGGAAGATGTTGGAATTTTCCTCACTGTGACTGTGACCCTATTGCATTTTTCTCTCTGCCTCCTTTTTATTTTTTTTATTAACCAGAAGAAAAAAAAATACAATATATTTTCCGGGGAGTCTCTTTGCTGTCTGAATTCTTGCATTAATAGGTGAAAAATGACATGTTTAACAAAAGTAGGACTGGAAATCATGTACATCACAAACTTGTAAGTCTTTCATTTCTGCATTGGAGATGCTGTAGGAAAATCAATAACTTCCTTTGAGTCTAGTGATCTAGCTGCTTACAAGAAATTTACATTCCCTTGACAAGCAGTTTGTAAGGTCTGGCTCACCTGGGTCACAGGAGTACACATAATTTGCATCTTGAGCAATTTCTCTCTTTCCTTCTACCTGTTCCATGAGGAAACAAGATTGAACCTGGTCATAAAGAGAAGCTCATTATGTCTCAGCTGAGAAGAGTAATTTTGTAGGTGTTCTTGGGGTGCAAGAGTATCATATAATGAAAATATTTTCTCATAGCTCTTCAGAGCTATGCACACACCAGGAAATGAAAGTAACATACACTGAGGCACATTTGAAGCTTTTGAGCTGTCATTCACCAAATGAAATTTAACTGTCCCATCAAAGTCATTCAGAAATATGATCTCAAGATGGATACCTAGATTCTTTGCCAACAAAAATATACAAGAAGATAGACATTTAGTTTACCTCTCATAAAATCTGAAAAAACATCACTTTATATTTTATTCTGCTCTTCAAGATATATAAGATCTGAATGTCAAATAAATGTTTATCTTATGATATGCTAATAATGACTGACATATATTTTCCTAGTTAGTGCTGTAAGCTCAGTTAAAAACAAATAAAAACCAAGGAGGCAATGCTTAAGACTTTTTGAATCAAAATTAAATGCAATTGCATTTAATTATAATTTAGTCTTTAATAGGCTTATTTGAATCTCACATACTTTTAAGCATGCGTCTATTTGGAAATTCATCTAAATAAATATTTGGCACAGAGTCTAAATCCACTTTATTCCAATGTTTTTTTTTTTTTCTGGGATAAAGATTATAATGAGATTTAAATGTATTAATTTTCATCCTGTATTCATGAAAATCATTGTCTAGGTGTAAATGAACATATTATTACAACTCACTATGTTGTATTCAAACCTATTCTTGGGGCCTCATATGTAAAATACAGGGAAATTACAATTTTAAAGTGTTTTATATACCCATTTCATATATTTTCTCTTTGCAATTTGGGATGAATCTCCTTAGAAAGATGGTTATGCTATTAATGCACCAATATTAACCTAGAAAAGGCTACTTAGTACTGCTTAACTTGAATACTAATCACCCTGGCCTCAGTAGCCCACCATATCTTGCAAAGTATTCTGAAATAGCATTGGCGATAAACAGAATCTGGAAAGAAAACATGGCTTTATCTGTGTTTTTATATGTACGCTCCCCTTATTATTTTTGCATAAAATAAAACAGATAATATTTACCAAGCACTTATCACAAGTCAGTTGTCTTGTTAAGTAATGCATGAACATTTTCTATTAGTCCCCAGAAAACCACCCTGAGGTTGGTCCAACACAGCTGCCTTTTATCGAAGGATCCATTCAGGAAGACCTTGTACTCACATCATGAAAGATTAATTTCCCGCAGGAGCAAATAAAAAGCTGAATGGGGGTGCTCTTTAGAAATACCACGGTGGTAATTCAGCTTTATTTAGAATGATTTTTCAAACCTATTTCTGCTGTCATATATTTGGTGGCTTGTGTTACAATATTAGCCCTGTACACCTTATTTTTATTTCATTATGACAAAATATACTTTTTGTTGGCATGATGACAGTACATGTTTAAACAAAAGTCCATGCATCAGCAAAAGCACTCACAGGTGTTCTGAGCCACTTCAACAACTGCTTGATTTACAATCTGTTGACAAACTAGCTTGGGTCATTATTTATATTATCTAACGTACTGGTGCTACATACAAATAATGGAAATAAGAATTATAATGGTGTCTCCTCAGCTTTGAAATTCTGTGACTCTTAATAATAGCTTTGTTTGCATTATAAAGTTAGCATATGGAATAAAATTTTATTATTTAAAAATCTGAGCATAGTTAAATTGTTGGCATTCATTCCCCTGTGTTATTGAATGTACAGGTTCCTGAAAAGATCCACAGTTCTAGCAGAGTAGACTCTATAGCAGTGGTGAATTTGAGGGAGAAAACAGATGAGGAAGGTCATGTGCAAAACAAAGACCTAGTAACAAATTAGCTAGAAGAGAAAGAAACTATCAATGCACACCACTCAACAGCAAAAACAAAAAAGAGACAGGACAAGAGGGGGTCTGTTGACAATGGTACACAAAGAAGGAAATATAAAGAAAATACTGCCTTTCAACTCTGGTTTAATATGGTGACTTCTTTTCCACTTGCCTCAATGTTGAAAATGAATAGTTTTTTCCAAACTTCTTAAGATAATGAGGATATGCCTACAAATTTTAACTAGAAAATTGTGCATGGGTACAATTTTTCCAATGTTTTGTAATGTGGCAGTATGCTTTTCTGCCAGGGATATTAATAAAACCATACCCCATTACCTCCTTTCTGATCTATGTTTATAGCTTACATAGTTCAGATGAATTTCCTCTCTGGCATCACTCTGTTTAACTTAATCGCTGCTGATAAACACTATCACTCATTTTTTACCCACCAGATAAACATTTTCATCTTAATGCATTTTGTCTGCATTGCACATATTTAAATACTCAATAACCACCACAGCAAAAACTCACGTAGGTTTTTATCTTGTAGACAAATGGCTTATCTATTTAGCTTAAATACATCAACTTCATGACAGCATATCTGCTGGATGAGTATAAATATACTGGAATCAGGTTTAGCATGACATAATTTAAATAGTGTAACAATAGTTCATTAATAAGCTATTAATAAGGTCAAAATTATTACTCCTTTCTGAAAAAGGCAGCTCTATATACGTGGACATAATCAAGACAGTAGCAAAATGTGTGTGTGTGTGTGTGTGTGTGTATGCTTGCACACGTGTGTGAGCATGTATGTGCCTGTGTGTGTATGATTATTTAAGATAATGCAAGAGATCACAAATGGTAATAGAATGAATAAAAATAAAATATGTACCAGGCCAAAGAAAATTACAAAAATGTCACCTATCCATTGTAACATATGTTGCTCTTCTGTTCTGGCTCAAACAGGTATGTGTTGTTCCAGAAAGTTGCACAACTCCTCAAAGGATCTTCAGTTCAATAGGGTATCCATCATCTGACACATACAGTTGAGACTGAAAATAGATTCAGTCTGGCAGAAAAATGTCCACAGAAGGATTTTATCTTTTTTTTTTCTCTTTAGAGAAATACAGGATAAAGCAAAACAAAATAAATTATTAACATGCTGCTTTGGATATGTTAGATGTGTTTCCCAAGAGACACTGTGGTATGTCCATGGCTGGGTGTTTTCAGAGCATCTCAGTTTATTTTCTTTTTCAATGCCCTTCGTTCTCCTAGACTTTTGAACATTGAGTAGTCCCATGAATGTCGTTTAGCAAAAGGAGGTGAACCAAGCACATCATTCTCTGAGATAAGCAAGTCCATGGTACTTGGCTTTCCCTCACAGAAACAAACCAAAATGAATAGTAATATTTATCTTAGTCCATTCATACTGCTATAGTGAAAAAAGACATATACTGGAGAGCTTATAAACAATATAAATTTATTTTTAACAGTTCTAGAGGCTGGGTAGTTTAAGATCAGGGTGCTGGCCGATGTAGTGACTGATGAGGGCCCCTTTCCTGCTTCGTAGGTCACACCTTTTGGCTGTAATCTGTGTTCTCACATGGTGAAAGGAGCCAAGGAGCTGAACTCCCTTGGACCTATATTGTAAGGGTACTAATCCTATTCATGAATGCTCCACCCTCATGACTAATCAGCTCCTAAAAGACCCTACCTCCAAATACCATCGCCATAGGGGTTAGTTTTCAACATATAAGTTTGAGGGGAAAGCAAACATTTAGATAATGGCAATATTCAAAGTCAGAAGCAGAAAATGATTAATCCTAGAGGGTCCTCGGCAGCTGTGTTTGGGAAAGTCACCCATGGCTCTGCATGGAGTTTCTGCCTGGCTTTCATTTAATACTCACGACGCTTGGAATGCAGATGCTCTGTGACCTTGCCCAAATCCTGAATCTTTCATTCCATAATTTAAGGAGAAGATGATACAAAGGTGTATGGAATTAAGCTGTCAAAGAATCTTCACTTCTTCCTCCTCTCTGTCCTCATTTCTCGTACCTCAACTATGATTTTTAACCCCAATGTGCTGTCTGATAATCCTCTACATTATGAAGTTCCCTTAAATCTTTGTATTTCACCTCTCCTCTTCTGTCCTGTGTTCTGAAAATTAAGGATAATAATTGTAGATGCTTAAGAATCCTTATGAAAAAATGAGCTAACTTTGAAAACTTAAAATACTAAATCACTTAAAAGAGAGTATCATATTGTAAGAATAATAAAAAAAAGAACCTAAAGAAAGAAATCTGGCTAGGCATGTTAGCTTACACCTGTAATTCCAGCACTTTGGAGACTGACATGGGAGGATCACTTGAGCTCAGGAGTTTGAGACCTGCCTGGACAACACAGCAAGACCCTGTTTGTAGATTAATAATAATAACAAATTGCCAGACATGGTTGCATGGGCCTGTAGGAGGCAGAGGTGGGAAGGCTGGTTGAGCCCAGGAGTTCAAGATTGCAGTGAGCCAGGATTGTGCCATTGCATCCCAGCCTGGATGACAGAAGGGAAAAAAGGAAGGAAGGAAAAAAGGAAGGAAGGAAGGAAGGAAGGAAGGAAGGAAGGAAGGAAGGAAGGAAGGAAGGAAGGAAGGAAGGAAGGAAGGAAGGGAGGGGAGGGAGGGAGGGAGGGAGGGAGGGAGGGAGGGAGGGAGGGAAGGAGGGAAGGAGGGAGGAAGGGTGGGACGGAGAAAAGATGGGGAAGGAGAAAAGATGGGGAAGAAGAAAGAGGGACAAAAGGGGGAAAAGAAATAAATCCAAGCACTTCAAGTGTGGTTAACTGCAGTTGGGAATTCAATTTATATTTGAGCTTTCTGAAAGCTGAGATACTAGGGAAATATACATTTTAAAAATAACATTATGCATAATAGCTTTATTAAGTTTATTTTTAAAAACACATACGCTTATCATAGAATGGAGGATTAATCTTTCACTAAACTGCTCTTGTCGAAATCACTACATCATTCACTTTCCAGCCATGTCTGTGTAATAGGTTCTTACAAGTTTGTGTTGCTTCAGCATCCGTTTTGAATACTAGTATTGCTTTCTCACACCAGAAGCAGGGCTCAGTCACCTTTGACACAGTTTTTCAGCCTACAGCATACTCAAAGGGCTTAAACTGGTGGTCAAACATAAAAATGTAGAGGCTTCTGTTCTGCCTAGCAGACAGAACGCTGCTTTCTTGCCCCTGTCTTTAAAGGGAGCATTCGGTCATTTGCCCTAAACTTCGAGGGCCCACACCCCAATGTGGATACAGTGTGTTGGCTGCCACCCATTTCTCTCTCTTTGTCTGCCTCTTCATTTCTGCCTGCCATGACTCCAGGATAAATAACTGCCCTCCAGACTCATTATACCCTCCCACACTGCCTTAGAGTCTGGAGTCTACAAGTAAAAGTTTTCGAATTTGTTCCTTATTTTCGTGTTATGTTAAATTTACACTTTCCATCTGAAGAACCAGGGGCTGCCCCAGGCTGGATGTTTCCTGGAACACTGGGGAGAATATAAGGTCAAGCTCCCGGTGCCAGAGCAGTCACAGGGCAAGCATAAACTAGATGCAGGTCAGACAAGAACCACAGGTGGTTTGCCAGTGTAAGATTTCCCCGGTCGCAGTTACGGAAGGTACACTGGAATCACTCACATCCAACTCCTCATCATTTGCTGTTAGTACAGGTTTGTTTGCTGCTCGAGTACTGGAACCACAATTTAGCTGGGCCTCTGACATCATGGAATATTTTATTTTCCCTTACCTAGCTCTCAGTACATCCTGTTATGCAGGCTATTTCTCAGCAGCCTCTTTCCGTGGTTCCTCCTCTTCACTCTGGCCTTTTAATGTCACATCTCAAGGCTTAGTTCTTGGCCCTCATTCATCCTGTTTATATATATTTGGTTGGACTTCTCAACCAGAGTCAGGACTTTAAATATCCTCAACATGATAACAACTTTCAAATACATATTTCCAGCCCAGTCTCCCTTCTTCTCTGCATATTGCATGCACATAATACAAAGAATCATGTATCAAATATTTACCACTTAGATGTTTAAAATGCACCTCAAACTTGGCATGCACAAAACTGCACCTTCAACCCTTGAAAACACACACACCCCTAGTTGGAGCCTTACACACTTCAATTGATAGTCATAATCATTCATACCAAAATTTTTAAAGTTGTTCTTGGATTTTCTTCTTATTTTACATGCCACACCTATTCCATGGTTAGAAAACTGCCCAAAATATCATAATTTGAACATTTTCACCATCTTTGTTAGAATTACCCTGATGTGAGGCACCATTTTCTCTTGCCTGGACCATTGTTATTTGTAACAACACCCAGGATCGAATTGTCAATTTCTTATTAGAAATCTGATCCAGTATTGAGCTTATTAATAATTTCAAGGGTACAAATAAATGCATAATACAGGTGAAGCAGGAAGAATTCCATGATAACCAGTATGACTCCCTAGGTCATTTCTTCATCTCACCACTGTGTCTATTTCAAGGAATAGATGAGATTTCTAATAAAGTACATGGTCACCTTACTTACGAAGAAAAAGCCATTTAGATCATAGAACATCACCATTTCGTACTCATATAGTTTCATAATTCACATTATGTTATCCAGGAAGTATGTCCCCAAAATCCATAGGTTCTGGGTTTATTTACCAGAAGCGATTACAGAAGAAGTAAGTACATCTGCCCAAAACTTTTCAGTCAAGACTCTCCTTCTAGCACAAACCATTTAGTTTAATTGCCAGGAGGTCTATCACTAAACATGACAATGTTTAATAGGAGTTTAGACTTCTCACTGAATGTGGTGCTTTCCCAGGAGCACTGCCTTGGTAAAGGGAATTAATTCATCATTTCATTGCAGACCTGCTGTGTAAACATTTTCATCTCACCACATAACAATGTCTCTGCTTTCACTCTTGGCCCTGACATTCTATTCTCAACACAGCAGCTAAAGGGACTCATTAGAATGCTGGTCTGATCATGTCATTCTTTTTGCTCCTCATCCTGCAACGAATCCACGTTTCATTCAGAGTGAGAGTCAAATTCCTGACAACGGCCCCCAGGGCCCCATGTGATCAGTTCTTATTACTTCTCTTAGTTCATCCACTGTTAATCTCCCTTCATTTTCTCCATGACAGGCACACTAGCCTCATAGATGTTCTATGAATTTGTTAGGTGTGTTCCTGCTGTGCTTCTCAGAGATACACACAGTGACAATTCCTTTACCTCTTTTAAATCTTTGCTGAACTCTTACTTCTTCAATGAATGAATGTTTGATGACCCCATTTAAAATTGCAAATATCCATCACCCCTCAACACACACACACACACACAGACACTCCAAGCATTTGTGGCCAACACTCTTACTGTGTTTTATTTGTTTTTTCCTTACATCAGAGGCATTTGAACCAGAGCAACTCCGTCTTGAGTAGGGGCTGGGTAAAATAAGTCTGAGACCTACAGGGCTGCATCCCCAGATGGCTAGGCACTCTAAGTCTCAGTATGAGATAGGAGGTCAGCACAAGATCCAGGTCATGAAGATCTTGACAATAAGACAGATTGCAGTAAAGAAGTCGGCTAAAACCCACCAAAACCAAGATGGCAATGAGAGTGATCTGTGGTTGTCCTCACTGTTACACTTCCATCAGCACTATGACAGTATATAAATGTCATGGCAACATCAGGAAATTATCTTATATGGTCTAAAAGTGGAGGCATGAATGATTTGAATAATCCACCCATTTTTTAGTATGTAATCAAGAAAAAAACAAAAATGAGCAACCAGCAGCCCTGAGGGCTACTACTCTTCCCAACCTCAGAAGATCTGCCCACCTTGGCCTCCCAAAGTGCTGGGATTATAGGCATGAGCCACCACGTCCGGCCCCTAAATATTTTTCAATGATGACACTAGAAATTATATAGCTGCTCCTTTATATTGGGTATCTGGTCACCCTTGAATAGAAGTCAATGGGTTTTT
>NW_016107350.1:2003241-2022889 GCF_001604975.1 Cebus imitator | reverse complement strand
TATCCCCATATCATATTGTCTGCTACTCCATTAAGATGATTTTTCTGGCTGGCCACAGTGGCTCATGCCTGTAATCCCAGCATTTTGGGAGGCCAAGGTGGGTGGGTAGCCTGAGGTCAGGAGTTCAAGACCAGCCTGACCAACATGGAGAAACCCTGTCTCTATTAAAAATACAAGATTAGCCAGGAGTGGTGGTGCATGCCTGCAATCCCAGCTACACAGGAGAGTGAGGCAGGAGAATTGCTTGAACCCAGACGGCAGAGTTTGTAGTGAACCGAGATCACGCCATTGCACTCCAGCCTGGGCAGCAAGAATGAAACTCTGTCTCAAAAAAAAAAAGATGACTTTTCCTAGAATACATTTCTTTTAAAAATATTTTCTCCTTCTAAATTACTAGTAATCAAATTAAGATGTTTCAAGTATTTTGCTAAAAAGATTTTAAAAGTAGGTCAATTCGAATAAATCCAAAGAATGGCATTTTTACTATCATGCAGTGCCAATTCCTTATATGGCACAAGTTTGCCAAGTTATGTAAAAATATGTATACATGCTTTGAAAATATTTTGACAAATTAAAAACTACATAGTAAAACACAACTGTAAAATGATTACAAATAAATGCTTCATTTCATAAAAATGCTGTTGCTCTAGCTTATCAAATTTGAGATACATTTTTAATTCAATGCTCATAATTGAAAAATTTCTTACTTTTAGAAATGATTGCTCCCTGGAAAGCCTGTATCTTACATTTGTCAAAAAAGCAAAAAACGACTTCAGAAGTGAATTTGAATCAAATTGAAGTAATCATTTAACTGATAATAGAGTGTAAATGTCTATTTCTTCAATTTCAGAAGAAACTTTAGTTGTTGATCTTTAATTTCTATGTTTTACATGAAAATATTTTGAAAAGAAAATAAATGTTTTTCAATTGGAGCTTAATAAAGAAGCCTAAACATGATTATTCACACTTTACAGTAATATACCTTTGACAGGCATGAAACATACATATGGATGAGTAAAGAGAGATCCCAATTTGTTTAGATTAGACCCATTTCAATCAGCAGCAGAAAACACATATAGCAATGGATGTGGTTTGTGAAACAATGTCTTAGAATGTCTCTGTTTATACTCTGAAGGATGCTAGTCACATGAATGATTTTAAGCAGCAGAATATATAAATGCCAATCAAGTAAATCACTCACGAAGAGCCAAAGCCTTGCTGAAAGAAAGATACCCCAGGGAATTGGAATGACCTTACACTGCCAAACCAAAGCGGATTGAAAAGTTTAATGCCATGGACAGATTTTGACAGTGGTAATGGTATTGGTGTCCTTGGCTTGCTCCTACTCTGGGGAGTTATAACTTTAAAAGCTTTGATTTTTGTTTATCATGACAAGTTCTTCAAATATAGAGCTCTTTGAACTCAATGGCTCTGCCATGCTCCATTTCTCTTCTGTAGGCCTGGAATCAACTATGAGAAAAGAAAGCAGGGCCATATATATATTTTAAAGACATAATTAAAAACTATAATTCTACTTTGATGCTTATAGATACTATAAATTTATGGTGCTATAAATAGGTAATAACATCATGATGAGTATTAAATGCTCTTATTTTGCATCCATTTGGCTATTTCCTTTTATGATGTATTATGTCTATGACTCCCTGGGGTCTGCTTTGTTAAAGACATTTAAAGTTAAGCTTTAAAAATCCATATTCCATTTCTAATAGCTTTCCTCTGGCACATGAGTACACCTGATCTAAAGGTGACATCCTCCTTTACTTTCTCAATCATCTTGATTTTCCTCAAACTGATCAAAACACCACCATTAGATGGATACATTTCCCATTGTTTCTATAAGGTTCTTTTTCCTCTCAATACATATGACTGCCAAACATAGCAACTGAAGGATAAAAAGAGAATTTTCATGACATGCAAAGCGAGAAGCAGAGGATTGTCAGAGAAGAAAGTTTTTATTTTATTTTTTTCTTTTTTAAAAAATTCACTGTGATTTCTGTACCAATATCATCTTCGTTCTAGCTGGGCATGCCTCATCACTTTGTGGAATAATGTGTTATATGCTCATGTGCATAAACATAATATGTATATTTATACTATGCATTAATTTGAATGAATCAAAATTAAAATTATCTGATTTTTTTCTGTTATTTTCCCTCTTCTATTAATACACTATTAGTCCTCTGTAAACTCACTGACACTGTCTGTTTTTCTGGATCTGATTCCAGAGTTAGAGCTCAATTCTCTGCCTAATACAGTATTTTCTGTTTATATAGTGATTGCTCATTTATTTTACTCTTGTCAGAAATCTTTAATGGACTTTGCTGTGTAAAAGTGTTGAAGAAAAAAGTCATTTAATTTTACAATAATTTGTTTACTATGCATTAGAGTCTAACAAAGACAGATGGATACCCATTTATGGTAATAATGCTTATTTCTCTCATTTCATTTTCATTGCATTAAAACTCAAAGCAAATAAGCACAATTTGGCTTTTGTTTTTGTGGTTTTTACTTTTCAACTTCTTTCCATCCTGTGTCTCCTTGCAGCTTTCACATATAGACACATATTATTTGTGTTGAACATGATTCAAGTACTGCTTTGAATTATGTGGTACAATGTCTGATATATGTCATATATAAAAATGAAGGATCTAATATATTCCTTCAAAGAATAATCAAGGTAAGTAATGTGTGCATGGGGTACACACTGCTCAAATAAATACCACAAAGAGACAGCAGTCTTTGCTGTGAGGCACACATCTTCCCTGGTGACCTCCTTTTGAAAATAACTATGCTCCACTAAGGATGAATAAGGATCATTTTTTTCCTCTCTCAGATGAGAAAAAAGTACAACTACATGAATCTTTTGTCTTTCCGTCTGTCCTTCTGCTTCTTTGTCCATCCAATCTCTATTTCTCTAGTCTAATTCAGACCTGTCTGTTTCCCTCTCCTCCTGACTAGGTCTGTCTGCCTGTCTTCCTCTTTCTCTGCCTTTCTGTCCTATTTTTGGTTCTCAAATTCTCTCTACTTCTGTCTTTTTTGGTTTGTCTCTCTGTGTGTATTTCCACACACACACACACACACATTTACTTTTCCTTCTTTTCACTTTATCCTCTTATACTCATATTTATATATGCATATAAAAAGACACACAGAATTTACACTTTATAAGTTGAACTCATTTCTGTTCTGCTCTCTTGCATAGTAAAATATCAATCACACTAACATGCTTACTGAGCCAAAGTTCTTCCTTACAGTTGAGAAACCTCCTATGAGCCTAAAAATGAACAGTCTTATCCATAACAGTGACGGCATGCATTTGATTTGCATAGTGCCTTTTCAGTCAAACTGTTATAATACAGCCTAGTTAGACCTCTGACTTTAAGGATGCAGACAGAATTGTTTAACTCAATGACCTTGACGAGCCTCACAGGAAAGTCTCATTCTGAGAAAATCATACTTGAAAGAGAAAATAATTTACACCTAGCATTCTGAAGTATAATTATACCCATGATAGGCATTACTTTTCAGGGCTGAATCTGTGGATACATTTTATGATGCAAGGGGAAAGAGAGAGAAAGAAATGATTGTTTGTGAAAGCATATCACTGACTAAGCAGGATGCTAATTGATACATAATATCTCATTATATTCTCTGTGTCACATGCTTATCCTTCTGAGTTACCGCTGTTTTGTACACAAGGAAACCAGAGTTCTAAAACAGTATATTAACTTGCTTAAGGTCATAGATTTAGGAAGTGATGTGTTTGGGATAAAACCTCGAGCCATGTGTACTGAAAATATAGCTTTCTATGCTGGTCAATATATGGCTTCCATTCAATGCTTCCAAATTCCTACGAGTGTTCTATTTCTTAAAGTTATATAACTTTACTACTTATTATAAATATGCCTAATTGAAATAACCCACTACAGTTTTATTTGCCATTACAATCTTTTGATTAATTTTCCAAAATCTAACACCTAGCGAATTCTGAAAGGGTGAAATGTGTAGCTGAAAAACATACCTACAAAGGCAGGAAGATGAATGTCCCTCAGAATACTAGAAACAATTATTCGGGCTGCAGAGGGGGAAAGATAATAGCCAGACCTGTTTTGCTTGAATATATTTTACTGAAGTTATTAATATTTGAAGGCAAAAGGTAATAATATGATCAAAACCTTTAAGTTTGTGATTTTCTCAATGTATTTTCTAGGTGTGTCAGTTTGGGGGAATTGGAGGTATTGAATAATTCAATTAACTTCTCACATTCCACATACATTTCCTGAATATCTAAAGCCTGGATTTTGTAAGGCAATTGTACTTCTTTGACATTTTTTAAGGCTAACAACAATCCTACGTTGTAGATATAATTGACCGCAGTTAAATAAATGATTAACTGGAGCGAGGGGGGCTTTGTTTTATGTTCACTTAGAGAAATCGTAATACAAATGATGAGTTAACTCATATATATGTTTATTTTTTTAATTTTCAAATTCAGTGCTTTCCACTACTTATCATTCTTTCCAGTCTACTTCTGAACTCACTTTTCTATGTCACAGGAATATGTCTGGGTTAACATTGTACAATCCCACCTCTGGCGGTAGAACCACGAATTCACTGAATTTGAGAGCAGGTGCCACGTTTCTTGTGATGATGATCTTAATAGTATGACTTTTTTCCCCTAACTTCCAGTTAGATTGAACTTTAAAATTAACATTTATCTTGTTTTACTTATTTTGTCTATCACTACTGTTAATTAGAATTTTAACTAAGCAGTGTTGGAGGCAGTTACTTGTAAGTTGTTAGAATTTGTGATAATATAAAACCCAAATGTTAGTAGATATATGCTTAAAAATAGGGGCTGTCAGAGGTCGACAAACAGTTGGGTCTTTTTGGCAGTTTTAACAGTTGAGATTCGATATGCTTCTTTGTTATTTGGAAAGAAAGAATTCAAGAATATCTGGTGCGCTTAACAGCATCATTGACAAGGAATCAGGACTTTCCTTCTATTCCTGGCCACATGCTGCAAAAGTTCTTTGGATTTATCATGCAGATGACTGGCTTTGCATATCAGTATCATTATCACTAACACTGAGATAATAATTCTGGCCTACCACACAGGAACCTCTAATGATTAATTGGATAATGTTCGTTAAGTGCTCCCAGCTACTTAGAATAAATGCACTATATGGCTATTAAGCATTGTTATTATAAGATGTTGCTTAGATGTAATACCAGTGAGTGACCGCTCCATGATTATGAGGAAAATTACTTCCTCTGATAATATGAGTATAATACATATTGATTTAAAATATATATTCTTTGGCATACATTTAGACTTTCCAAATGAGCTAAGCAAAGGGCAGCCTTCTATATGGTTTGCTAGTTGCGTATTTAATAGTGCACCCTCTCTGTGTGGCACCTTTATAAGCACTTCATCCTTACGATAATAGTGAATGCCAATGGCATTTCCTCACTTTTTATAGGAAGGACACAGAAACATAACGGCCTTGCCCAAAGCCACACAGCTAGTAAGTGGTAGGGCCAGAACTGAATCCTTCTAAAATTGGCTTCCAACCACTCATGCTTAACCACCCCCTTAGACTTCACAGCTCCTATATTTATCCCTTTGCTCAAGAAAGTGGAAGTGTTTGGTTATATATCACCTGGAAAACTTGTTAATCTATCTTTTTACAGACAAATTGTACAAGGTTAACCCAGGAAGATCCCTCAGGGAAAATCAGTTAAAGAAGGATTGAGATATAAAGGAGGCAGGTGTAGGAGTGAGAAAGGTAACCTGAGTTCCTTGTCTATGTACAGATGCTATCCCTTCCTATTAATTGGGGAAGATATTTTAAGTTCATTGTGATTTTGAATTTAGATGCCTCCAATTTTTTTGAAAATGCAGAAAACAAATTAAAGAAATGCTATGTGAGGTTATAGCATCTGGGAAAAAGAACAGATATTTTCTTCTCTAATGTTTCATCAAGTGAAATGATTTGGGCTGTCAATAAAGCCCCAGTACAATATATTTTCAATGATAAAACAAATTATCATCTCTCCAAACAAGACATCCAAAGGAGAGCCAACTTAATTTTAAATTCAGCACCTCAACAACATCATCAAGGATCCACACTCATTTCCTTTCTTCACTAACTCCTCAGCATGTTACCTGGGCCTCTCCTAACCTCCTTGAAAACTGAAGTAGCTCCATTTACCAATTGACACACATCAGGATCTACAAGAACAAGAACTCAATCTCCCTGTTTCTCCCTTAAAGCCCAGCAAGAAATCATTTCTCTATCTCATTGGCTGAAACTTTGTAGTATGCTTCTTCCTAAAACAAATAGCAAGAGGACTAAAAGGTTCATAGTTAGTTAAGTTAATCAAGATTTACTTCTTTCATCAGGAATTGGGGGGTTCCTTCCTTTAATTTCATTGCTTTGTGAATGAATGTAGTTTTCGGAATGTAAGTCATAGTCTCTAAAGAGGGAAGAAGGATGTCTATTGGGTAGATGACTGTCTACTGTCTACTATAACTCTTTTATTTTATTGAATGTAGTTTCTTTTTTCCCTATTTTTGATATTTACATGGTGAGAATGAATGTATTAAATTGATTTTACTTTTAAATATAGATTAGTGCAAATTTTACATAGCAAAATGAAAGAAATTTTTAGACCATTAGGTCTGTGTCATTGTATTGTACTGGATTTTCTCCTAATTTTGTAATTCTGAGAATGACCCACAACTCTTCTTTCTCAAACTCAAATACAGACATTACCCAGGACTCATTAATCAGAACCAATGACGTTTATGTCTGGTCTGTATTTTCTTCTATATGTCAAATCAACATGTAGAGGTTAACATATCCACAAAACAAACTTCATCAAACTAGGCTGCCCATTTCTAAGCTCTGTTCTCTCTAATACATTATTTACACTTTGCTTTATTGATTTTTATTTAGCATCATAGTTTTGGTAGTGGTGGTGGTATGTATGTACATGTATATACATACATGTGCTATCTGTACCCATTTAATTACATATATATTATTTATATTACATTTGTATAGAATTATAAATAATATATACCTTTTATATAATATAAATAATATTAATACATATTAACAAATATTTCAAATGCTTCAAAATATTTGAAATAACCTGTACGTAGAATTAGGCTTAGATATCCCTACAGTTGGAATATCTAACTCTTATATAAGATTAGGCTTGTATTTCCCAGGCATCCCAGTCTAATTCTATATACAGGTTAGATATTCAAACATTTTGAAGCATTACTTTGATTTTTACAAAGCTGGTTAATTCCTCCTTTCTGTGAGATAGTATGATGTAGTCTTCACTGCTTTTATTATACTGTGTGTCTGCTGTGTGCTGTAGCTGTTCATATAATAAAATTGTTACTCCTACTACATACAATATGATAGTAAAAGCACAACTAACATCTACATAATGTGTAATTTTCTTAGTATTTTCTATGTTACAATAATTTTTTTGCAGTGCTAACTGGTATGTGACAAAGTACAGCTAAAGAATTGTGGAGAATGCTAGTCTAGAAAAAATTGCTGAGCCTGTAAAAGCTAATACACCACACACCACTCCAAGTGGAACAGAGATAGTATGCTACATTCCCCAAACATGCTTGGCCAAGAATCACTTTTTGTTGAACTCATAGAATGACTAGTGTTCTGTGAAACACATTAGGCGAATATAATTATTATGATTTGTAACTCATGCAATGCTTTGGAAATGTTATTTTATTTGCAAAACGTTTGGAGTAGATCAGTAATGGTGAGTATCCTCATACTACAGATGAGAAAGTTAATGTTAAAAATATGACACAACTTTCATTGCAGATTCAAAATAAAATGTCTTCAACTTCCACTAAATTCTGTGCTGTCTTCATTACACTAAACATAGGCTTAAAGCTCTATTCCTCTTGTATTTCTTTCAGCACCTTGGACAGTACCCGGAACATCGTAAATACTTCAAGAAATAAAACTTGCTTCAAATTTCATCCAATTTAATAGTGACTTATAATTAAAGCAAAAAAAAAAACATATGAAAGAAGTATGACTATGTCCATAATATCTTGTGAACACATTAATATAACAAAATGGTTGTTTAATCAATTCAAGATCTGATGGCATTTATAAAAGCTTTTCAAAATTGTAATTAAGTTTGATTTCTAACAAAACTACAAGCCTAGAATTTAGTGAAAAATCAAGCAGAAATCATGATTTGGAAAATATTTCCTGACCTAGCTTTAGGTGAGAAATGGAATGATTAATACAGACCATAATGAATACAAATGGAGGTCTACCTGTTCTATTAAGGGAAACACAGGAATTAGTCAATACCATTTGTCTTGAGGACGGGTAAAGATTGCATCAAAATACACTAAAAAGAGGGTATATTAATATGGATTTGTAATTAACCGGAATCCACCACACTCTGGTCATCAATGATAAAAAGTTGCAAATATGCTTTATAGGTGCATAATCATATAGATAGCTAATGTAAACTCACTTTGCAAAGCCACTCATTTTAACCAACTGTTTCTAAATCGTATTACCTTTGGAAAAAATTTTGCTTTACCAAGAATATAAGGCACTAGCAATAATTTCAATGCTTTAATGACTCTATTTAGATTATTTATTAGCCCTCTGCATCAATGTTGTTATAAATGTTCTATCCCTACTTACCTAGAGTTAAATTAATACTTTTCAAGAAATATTAATTAACATATATATTAAATGCCTAATTATTTAGTACATACAAAAACACTTATTTTCAATCAATTACATCTCAGATTTTAAAAATGCTTTTACTTTGTGAATTGTCTAATAAATAAACTCAGTTTTCTCTTTTGGGTTTAATAGGCTTTCTGAACATGCCTGGTTTAACAGATTATCAATATTTGCTACACACTACGTGTAATAGCATTAATTTGGAAAATTTAATGTATAGCCACATTTTCTTCTTCACAAATAGTAAACCATCTATCCATTTCAGATGTAGAAAAAAATGTTTAAAGCAAAATGTGGTAGCTCCTTCTATGTCTATCAGGTTATTCTGTTAAATGCCAGAGGCACCCTGAAGTTTAGAATCAAAGAGAAGCTGATATAAATCTATTGGAAAACTTGAGAATGAATATATATATATATATATATATATATATATATATATATGAATGCATTTCTTTGCCTATTTCCCAGGCTTGAGTTTTCCTAAGTATTAGAAGAAAAGGTAAATTTGTATAACCAAAGTTAAGAAGAATATGATGTTAATTAAAAAGAATTGCAAAGAAAATAATGCTGCCAAATATTTATAGGTTGACTGGGACATCCCTGTAAAAGGAATCTGTAGAGGTGGCATCTATGTAGGTCAACCTATATACAATAGAAAGCGTGCATGCCGATGGATGGCAGAATGAAGTCTATTCAGGGTAAGGAGAGAAAATTCTAGATATCTCTGATGGCTCATTTTCCCCATCCTTTCAGTGATTTAGCAAGAAACTGGCTCAGCTCCTCTGAACTAGCTCAAGAAACAGGACCAGAGGGTGATCTCAGGAGCTTTCTACTTTTAACTTGGCCACTTCCTCAGCCAAGAAGCACCAATCATCACAGGGTGACTAGATGTTTATTTTCTTATCTACTCCACTCCTAAAAATGTGTAGATTCATATAGGGCTGTGATCTCCTTCCTGGAACCCTTCCTGTGCTGAATCCAGTCCAACCCTATCTGTTTTAATGCAACTCTATGGATTATTGAGCTGGGCTCATTGGAGTCTTCCTAGTTCTCAGTGTCTACATTCTCTTCAAACAAATTCTATCATATATACACTTCACGGTACTGGCGGTGTGAATGCCCATATCATCCTTAAAATCCAGGGCAAGATTTGTATATCTGAATGCAGTGACAAAATTTTCACTTTTCATATTTGAATGAAAGATTCAAAACCATGCAACATGTAAATCCCTTCATGGTTTTCTTACTTTATTTCTTCTTTTGAAAATCTGTCTCTAGATTAAGTTTAACTGATCAATACGTAGTATCTTAATCCATGTGTTTTAGGAAGCAGCCTTTCTGGTACTCGAAATAGCTGTGTTCAGATGATCACGTTTGTTATGTAACAGTCCCTGTTCAATTATCTTCTAATTTGCTTTCTTCCTGTTTTCCTCATCTAAATAAGCTAGCTGCTTTGTTTCTCATACCAAATGCTAAGTGCCATCTTTTATTCCTTCCTTATCTATTCCAATAGCAGGCTCTGTTTTGTTCTACCCCAAATGTCTTTTCAGTACTTGTACTTGGTATCTCTCCATTATGAATACTCTACTCCAAGCTACTGCCACTTTCTGCCTAACTGCCACCCTGTCTTTTCTCTCTGTGTCTGCTCTCCCCCTAGTCAAACCAGATCTCTTCCACATGGGAATGGGAGTGATCGTTTAATCAGATCATACCACTGCTAGAAGTGTATCCAAACTCAGGGCCCTTGCAGGCTTGGGGCACCTTCTACCTCTTTTACTTCCTTCACTATCGTCCCTCAGTTCCCTCACTATCTTGCAGCCCCATTTCCCTGCAACGCCCTTTCCCTCATTATCTTCATGCTTTGCCTCTTTACTTTGCTCAGGTCTCAACCAAGCTGCCATCTGATCAGACAAGTGACACTCACCACTGATTGATTCTCACACAGTCATATGCTCATATCTGCTACTCTCAACCCTGCCTTTTATTGTAATCTATAGTATCTATGATAACCTGACATAATACATATTTGTTTCTTGCTTCACTGAGTATAAATAACACTATAAATGGCGTGAAACAGGGATTTTGACTTCCTAGGTTGTTACTCTCACTCAGAACTTAGCATGTTGCAGGTGCTACAGAAATCCTGATTTATGGAAATGTTGACACAAATCACATGATTATTACATGGTAAAATCAACAATTCCCCAATCTATTTTTTTTCATACAGAAATGGCTTTGCTTTTTTCTCAATAATTGTATTTATCTTTCAAATGAAATGAAAATATATTGGAGAAACAGGAGGAAATTTCCTGTAATTTTGGTGTGGGAATCCCTCTGTAAAACTTAGTGCCTGAAAGCCTTGCTTCATGACGGAGGGCATAAGGAACCCCATGTTTAAATTATGTAGCACAAGTAGATATAGTATCAACCTACAAAATTTCACAAATTCTTTGAAAATCCAGCTATTCAAAGAAAATCCATATTCAAGCACAGACTTTAATTTGGAGTTACCCTTCTATTGGATCTCTATATAGCTTTGAAACTGATTAAGGCTGGCTTTGATTTCTGCATTTAGAAATTAATCACACTGGCTGGATCACAGCCATGGAGGCTGCTATTCTAGAGCAACCTCTCTCTGCGAGACTAGGAAAAATATGAGGAGAGCCACCCACCTATCACACCACCAAACACTAATATAGACACACAACCAAGAGAGGAGTTGCTTCATGTGTTCTTTTCTCCAAAAAAAAAAAATATCATCTGAACATTTCTCTCTTAGCTTTAACAATTCTGTTGGTTTTTAATCAGATGCAGAGATGGTTTTGACAAATTAAAAAGTAGCTAGCTTGCTAAACATAACACTGTCAACACCTAATTCCAATCATAAAATAACATTTTACTATCTTCAAATTATGAAAAACAGATAATAGTAAATGTAAATATCACTACTGATGGTGACAGATAGATAGAAAGTAACGCGACTCTTGTCGGCTTCTCCGGCTGCATCTTCCTTCACTGGCATGTATCCACACCATGTTTCAGGAACACCAAGATATTTATCATTTCCTAAATAGTCAAGGCTGCCTCTCATCCCTTGGATATAACTGGTCATGCCTCTGCTCAGCAGAGTTTTAACACCTTTTCCTTCTCTTGCTAACTTCCAAGTAGATTTCAGATTATATCTCAGAGTTAAGCTTTTTAAGATGTGGACTTAGGTTAAATACCATGGATACCAGAGATATCACTGACTTAATTATTCTTATGCTCATTTAGGCCTTCCTTGGGTTGTGACAGGTTATCGTGATAGGGTTGCCGGTTGTCCTTAGCATTATAAATAGCTATGGTAAAATGTAACATTTTTGCAGAAAATTTACTTTTGAATATCTATGTATTGCTATTTTTTAAAACCATTTTCTGTTTTAAACAATGAACATCTCTGTATGCAGCAGACACCTTAATCATCAATCTTTGTACCTTTTTCTTACTGTTTCTATTAATTAAATTCTTAGAAGCTGAATTTGCTAGACAAATGCTGCTAACATTTAACACATATCATCGAGTTGCCATTCTGAAGAGTAATACCAATTCATACTCTTACCAATAGTCCTCAGGGTACCCTTTTCCTCACATACTGCAAACTCTAGGTATTATCAGTCTTCGTCACTTTGTAAAACTGAGAGTCAAATAATTGTGTTGTTTTGTGGTTCTACTATACAAAGAAAAGGTAAAATAGATAGGAAAGTGTTAGCATCATTATGAGTCTGGAATTAAAGGAACTTTCCCTTTCTGCTTTCTAATTTGATTTAATGAATATATTGCACTTTAACAAAGCACTAAAAGTATTTGCATTTGAAAATCTCTTTAATAATTTAACTCTGAAAAGACACACTTGCACAATGGTTAAGATTGTGAAGTGATGATCAACTGGGTCTGAGTTCAAATTCAAGCATATGCACTTAAAACTCAGTTTCATCCTCTGGAATACAAGGGCGACCATCCTTGCCCCTCTAGGAGTAAACTGGTCTCATAAATGTTGAATATTTAGAGGAGTACTGGCACATAATAGGCAGTTAATAAAAAGTAGCAGTGAGGAGACTTCTGGTAAACGTAGCATTTCAAACTTATGCATTCTTCCAAACAAAACAGAATTCATCTATGTACTTGGACATCTATGGCTTATGAGGTTTTATTCTATAGATAATGAATATGAGAAAGCAAAATTAATTTGCTTGTGATTATTTGTGTTGTTATCAAGCATGGGTTTATGACATACTGTAGAATATTCTTTGGAGGCAGGTTAATTGCTTTCATCCAAGAAGAGAAGATTTAGTACTATAAATAGACAATGCTTAATGCTTTTTGGAATTTGTGTTAAAAGTAATTAAATTTCAGTTTAAACTATGATATTTTGCTCATTATCGTAAAGTTGGAAGATAAAAGTTTCAGAAGTTAATTATTTTAATACAAATCTAAAATTCAAATCATCATATAAATTAAAAGATTACAACAGCTTAAAGTTTACCTTAATAAAAACTAGATAGTTGATACATAGCTCCTTTGGGCTAGAGTATTTTTTAAAATGTTTCTCAATTTGATCACATTAGCATTTGCGCTGGATAAAAATGAATAGTACTACAGAATTAAGCAAGGGTTCCAGAAACAAATTCAAAATCAACTCACACTTAAGTGACTAAACAAATTTGCCTTCCATTTATTAATTTGGTCCTTTATAGGGACATAGATGAATCTGAAAACCATCATTCTCAGCAAACTGACACAGAACACAAAAATCAATCACTGCATGTTCTTACTCATAGGTGCGTGTTGAACAATGAGAACACAGGGATACAGGGAGGGGAGCATTACACACTGGGGTCTGTTCAGGAGGACTAGAAGAGGGACAGCGGTGGGTAGGGAGGTTGGGGAAGGATAATACGGGGAGAAATGCCACATATAGGTGACGGGGATGGAGGCAGCAAACCACATTGCCATGTATGTACCTATGCAACAATCCTGCATGATCTGCACATGTACCCCAGAAACTAAAGTGAAATAAAAAAATATATATAAAATAAAGAATTAATAAATTTTCAAAAAAAGAGAAGGTTCTAAGAGTAACAAATTTATGTAATCTGCATCTTAAAACATAATAAACATTAATTCACCAAACAGTGGTATTATGAAAACAGAGGAGGTAAATTCATGGTGACTTCAGAGTACTTGTGGTTGTTTTGCGGGAAGATCATGAATCTAAGTCAGAAAGATAATTAAGGATGAATTACATTAAAGAGATTATATCTCATTAATTTCCCTCATTTATGAATGAAGTTGGACATTCTCGGAAATTTTTTCTCTCCAATATCATCTACTGCAAACATGGATCACATCATGAATGACACAGGAAATAACCAAGATCATAAAGATTCGATGGCTTAATTTTGCTTCCTTTTCTACCTAACTCACCCAACAGTCACTCATTCTTCCTCAGTCCTTTTACATTCCAGCTCCAGTTTCAGGAAATGACTTTGTTATCTACTTAGAGAAAACTGGATCTATTCATAGAGAACCCGTCATATTTTCTTCCTCCAACCTACAACAAACTCACCGAAGTCTACAGCAGTCTAACTTTCCCTTTTACAGTATACAAATCATCCATTTTTCTATGTAAGCCAATCCTTTTGCCAGGGTGTTCAATACTCAATACAAAATTGAAGTTTTTGATTTTTTTTTTTTTTTTATGACTGACTTTCATTTTGTCGCCCAAACTGGAGTGCAGTGGGGAGATCTTGGCTCACTGCAACCTCCACCTCCCAGGGTCAAGCGATTCTCCTGCCTCAGCCTCTGAGTAGTGGGGATTATAGGTATGTGCCACCACGCCTGGCTAATTTTTATTTTTTTAATAGAGATGGGGTTTCGTCATGTTGGTCAGGCTGGTCTCAAACTCCTGACCTCCAGTGATCTGTCCATCTCAGCCTCCCAAAGTGCTAGGATTACAGGCATAAGCCACTGTGCCTAGCCAGTGTTTGAGTTTGAATGCCAGAGAGCATACACTGCAGTTACCCACAGAACCTATAACTATTTACTACTTTACATCTAGCTGTCTTGTTTGTATTGAGTAACATTAATTTTGGGTACCTTGAATTACTCTCTCTTTGACGTAGTTGACATTCGCTACTTAACTAAGTCCTTCCTCTGTGTATGTAAACCCCTTCATGTTACTTACAGAAATTAACACCCAGACCCTCTGTTGGACAGAAAATCATCCTCTCTTCTCCCTCACAAGCAAAATTATCAAGAAGCATCATATACTGTCTGAATCTCTGTTAATTTCTTTCCCTTCCATTAATATTTTCATCTTACTCTAATTCCCCTTCAGATTCCTGTTACTTATAAAAGTTGTTGATACGGTCACCTATAAAGTTCCATGTGAACAAATCTAATAAACATTAGCAGGATTTTTTTTCACTCATATCCCTAGAATTACTTGATGATGACACCCCTTCGCCTTGAAACTCTTCCTCTCTCCTTCATCCCATAACAATCTCCCATTCTCCCAGCATTCTTCCCCATCCTCCTTTGCAGTCTCTTTAGAGTTATCATCTTCTATGGAAACATAAAATAGTGAAATTCTGAAAGATTCATCTTTGCATTTTTTTCCTTAGAGATCCATATTTTCTCCCCATATAAGCATATTTATGTCTAGAATTCTATTTGCCATTTTGTGCCAATGTCCTCAATATTTGTATTTCAATCTCGGGCTTATTTACATTTTTTATTTCGAGAATTTTTTTTTTTTTTTTTAGTTTTATTCACATGCACTTAACAATTTCCATATACTCTTTGGTGTTCTGTTTTATGGCACATTTAATATAACATACAAAAAAGCAGACATTATACTCTTACCCTGTTTCTCCTGTTTCTTCCATCAACATCTGCCTTCTTTTTTGATTCCTGATTTCAGGGAATGGTAACTATATTCATTCATTTCTGCAAATTAGACAGCTGAGAGTCATCCTTGATTTCTCTCCCTTTGATTCCTCTCTGCCCCTATTACATCCAAGTATGAGTACTTAAAATTTTTAATCACATATTAAGAAGCTACTCCTAAATCATCCCTTAAGTCTTACCACATCTCTCTATATTCACTACAATCTTTATATCCCAAGCTATCTTGATCTCTTTCTGGCAACATCTTCTATTCTGTTGCACTTCATGCACCCTGACTTTTTTCAATCTGTTTTCTAAGCATATCACTCCCCCGCCTCCACCCTTAAGCCCTGTAATTAGTTTTCTTTAAATTTAGAATAAAGGCCAGACTTAGAGTTTTTATGGCCTAAAAACTTAGTCACATTCTCTTATTTCTTCTCTCTGTTCAAATATACCAATTTTTCATGTCTTAAATTTGTTGAGCTTCTTTCTACTTAAGGGATTTTACTCACTTTGCTCCCCTTATTCAGATTCCGAGATGGATTTTCACTCTTGTTGCCCAGGCTGGAGTGCAATGGCATGATCTCAGCTCATTGCAACTTTTTCATCCCGGGTTCAAGTGATTCTCCTGCCTCAGCCTCCTGAGCAGCTGGGATTACAGGCATGCACCATCAGGGCCGACTAATTTTTATATCATGTTTTTTAGTAGAGAGGTGTTTCACTATGTTGGCCAGGCTGGTCTCAAACTCCTGACCTTGTGACCTACCCACCACGGCCTCCCAAAGTGCTGGGATTATAGGCATGAACCACCACGCCCAGCCAGATTCCTTTTTTTGTAACCTAGTTTTTATCATTTTTCAGTTTGCAACTTATAGTCTCTCTCCCTGACTTTCAGGTTTCTCAAGTCACCTCAACACATGCTCTCCACATGTTGGTGCTGTAATTTTATGCTTGTCTGCTAAGTGATTTGATCAAAACCCCTTTCACCTACCATAAGAGGATGACGTCAGTGTTTCTTCAGTACCTAGCTTGGTAGATATTTGTATCTCCATAAATAATCACCTAAAATAATATTCTACCTGTTAGAGTGGGCTGTATTGCAGGTAATTATGCAGGGCCTGAGCACAGTTAATTTTTGTTTTTAGAAATTTTACACAACAGGGAAATAAAAAGAAGAGGTGGACTGGGGGTACTCTAAAACTAGGGAAATATTTTAGAAGGCTACATTAATAGTCCAAGATCCTGACTGGACTGAAGATATTGAGGAAGGCACAGCAGTTGGGTTACAGAGGAGAAAGTGCAATGGAGAGATACCTAGATTAATGCAGTGATTGTTTTTGACTGGCTGGGCTGGGCCCCAGAAAGAGGAAGCCACATGAACAAATGATTGGCATTATAAGTTCTTATAAGTTGTAGAACTTCTGCTACAACTGATTAGAACTTATAGTGCCAATAAGAAGATGGAGAGGAAGCATTTTGTGGTGAATTCTGAGTCACATTTTCCAAAGGTTCAACTTTAGTTGTTTAGTATGGAGAAGTTTAGAAGAATATTAATGGAGACAAGTACTACATGGTGCTCAAAAGGAGAAGTGGACTGATGAAACAAATTTGAGAGTCATTGGTGCCAGTAGCAGATAAAGTTATGAATGTGGCTGGGAACACACAGAGACTGGTCTTTGACTCAACCACAGGAATAATCTTAGAAAAAGAATGAAAGAATTTGAGGTGAAGAAAACTAAAAAGAAATGGGTATATGGGTAGAGAGAAAACAGGAAGAGACTTGGGGATAAAAAATA
Organism: Cebus imitator; assembly: GCF_001604975.1. Taxonomy (NCBI): domain Eukaryota; kingdom Metazoa; phylum Chordata; class Mammalia; order Primates; family Cebidae; genus Cebus; species Cebus imitator. The sequence goes on along the minus strand of NW_016107350.1, from coordinate 2,005,380 downwards.
AGCAAAGTGAGAGACAGTCAAGAAGAGAGTGGTGAATCAAGATGAGGGCTAAATAAAATATTGCTTATAATATTTGGCGATTAGGATTTCTTTTTTAGGATTATCAAGTGTGTTGTTATTGGAGTTGGATAGGTAGCTATAAAGCCAATTGAGTTGTAAAGTCCATGGGACAGAAAACAATCAGTTTTATAGTACAGACTACTTTTTCGATTTTTTTAATAAAGAATAAAAGAACTATGTGGTGGTAACCAGAAAAGAAAGCACATGGAGATGGCTGATTTCTTCTTGTGAAGCTTAATGAAACCAGAGATTTCATCCTTATACAGCAGTTACTCTATTTCTTGCAAGACACCAAGGACTCTCCCTGACCTTGCGTTAGTACTGTTAAGGATCAGCAGCAATACTCTCACTCAAACCCACAGGACACAAGAAATCTTACGAGCTAAACAGAATTGACTAAAAGTCAAGTGCAACGTCAAAAATCCCAGAAAGCCATAAGGCATTCTGCAAAGTCATTAAACTGAAGGAACTAAGAAAGCAGTGATACAATCAGAAATATTCCCCAAAAGCAAGAGACTTGACAGTTAGAAAGGGTCCTTTCTACATGAAAATAACTAGAAAAGAGTAATTAATGGTTTATTTTTATATTCTCTTCTAATATGTGAAGAATGGCTAGTCTGTAAAGGAAGAATAAATACCCTAATGATAAAAAAAAAATAAAAAGTATAGAATTAGAGAACCCTGGGTCTGACCTTTCAGTTGTGTTGTTAAGGATATGATTTTAGATAAGGCATGAAATATTTCTTAACTCAGTTTGTTTTTTTCTTTTGTTGTTACTTTATTAAATGGACAACAATGGCTACCCTGAAGATCATAGAGAGGACTAAGACAAGAAGTCCAAAGTGTTTGGCATGTAACAAATGCCTAAGAGCTAACAAAGCCGTTCTTGATAGAGTCCTAGATTGGAAGTAGTGAGATAGGTTCGTGAAATTGACCTGTAGTTTTTAAAACTAGAAACAGTTTTTCATTTTCAAAAACATATACTGTTTAATTATCACTGATAAAATTTATAACAACATTTTTCCACTGAGGTGAAGTTCAAGACAAAGGAGAATTTCAGAACCATTAATATCCCTTGCCTGGAACTCCTTCTTCATCCATTCCTCAACCTCTGTAGCAAGATCTGTCCTCTGTTTCTAAAATTTTCATAACTAGTAATTGTGAAACTCGTGGCCCAAAGCAAGTGAAGAATAATTGCCTTGAGATCTATCTATCTATATATGTATGACAATGAACACAGCAAATCCTACCATGAGAAAGAAAGAATGGACTGGGACAGAGGCAAAGAAACCTTCCTGATAACTATATCTTCTTATTTAGAACTCCTGTCCTGACCCACATGTGCAGAACCAGCTCAAAGTCCAGATGTAAGCCAGCCATGTCCATTACTCAGCCGTATACATCATTCGCCCCAATAGAAGTCTCAGACTCTTCATTATTCCATATGGAAAATGTGGCCAAACAACACCGTACACAGCACTAAAGACATTTTTAAAAACTTTTAAATTAAAGGGTGGAAGTGCAGGTTTATTACATAGGTAAACTTGTGTCATGGGGGTTTGTTGTACAGATGATTTTGTTGCTCAGGTATTAAACCTAGTATACATTAGTCAATTTTCCTGATCCTCTCCCTTGTCTCACTCTCCATCCTCTGAAAGGCCCCAGTGTGTGTTGTTCCTCTCTATGTGTTCATGTGTTCTCATCATTTAGCTCCCACTTACAAGTGAGAACATGTCAAGACATCTTTGTTGTTGTTCTGTTATTTCATCAAGATTCAGTTTATCTAAAGATGTGTGCTTATAAATCTTCCCTCTCCCTTCTACTTCTGGCAAATAAATCATTGTTTTTGTTCATCCACAGAAAGAAACAGAGTCCTCCTTCTCTCTTTTTTTTTTTTCTTTGTTTTTGGGACCGAGTTTGGCTCTTGCCACCCAGGCTGGAGTGCAGTGGCCCAATTTCGACTCACTGCAATCTCTGCCTCCCAGGTTCAAGAGATTCTCCTTCCTCAGCCTCCCAATCAGCTGGGATTACAGGTGTGTGCCTGAATGCCTGGCTAATTTTTATATTTTTAGTAGAGAC
>NW_016107350.1:1978151-2003218 GCF_001604975.1 Cebus imitator | reverse complement strand
AGAGACAGGGTTTCACCATATTGGTCAGGATGGTCTTTGATTCACATATCATGACACAAAATTATTTCTGCAGAAATGGCACATGTGAGCTGCTAGCAGGTAACCTGAAACCTAAATTGATTGGGAGAAATAGAAATTGTATAACATAGAATCAAAGACTTTTGCCTTGGCATTCATGATGTGTTCCTTTCCATGTAACATAGGTGACATTAACTATTCATTGACTCAAACATATTTTGGTGCGTGAGAAAACCCTGTTGCTTATTTCTAAAAAGGTAAGTAAAGATGGTTGGTTCATGGGACAAAAGAAATCTGACAATGCTGTAAGATTTTAAAATTTTCTATTGTGGTAGGAGTTTTGCTGATTATCACTAAAATAGAAAATAAAGGAAGTTTTGGGGGATCAGTTCCATTTACATTTATTCCACACAAAAGATTTCTATCTCAATGCCACTGTTTGTGTATGTTCAGGTGTATGAATGGAAGAAAATACTCTGTGATTTGCACTAAGAACAGTAAAAAACAATATTGAAGAACATCATAACCAATAGGAGAACCTAGTCAAATTAAACACATTTGTGATTCCCAGAATAGTCTGAAGAGAAATACTTGAGTCATTCATTTGGTTCTAAGTACATCTGACAGAACTGCATCTGGGCATCTTCTCAGGGGAATCTTTTCGCCTTAAGTGCCCTTGAGTAAGATCTCTCTGCAGTTAAGTACCTGACATTATTAAGAATCTTAATTTTGCACTGCCTTCTTGTATGTGCAGTGTAAGATTTAGGTAAAAGTTTCACTGTCTCTTTCAAAGTCAATTTAAAACACACATGTATGAAGAATTTTGTAAAAAGTCAATAACTACTGTAATTCAGTAAAATCCTCAAAAGAGATGTAATAACGCCAAGTCCTTGCCCACTTCATTTTGATTTGAATTTATCAGAAAAAGTTCTGAAATTAATATCTAACCATACAGTCACGCTGTGCCAAATGACTGTAGATTAACTAATAAAAATCTATTCGTGATTTTTTTCAGTAGTGTGAGAGATACAGCAGCCAAACTTTATTGCATTTTATTTTTTGTTTGTTTGTTTTGTTTTGTTTTGTTTTGTTTTGAGATGGAGGCTTAGTCTCTTGAGCAGGCTGCAGTGCAGTTGCAATCTGAGCGCACTGCAATCTTCGCCTCCTGCATTCAAGTGATTCTTCTGCCTCATCCTCCTGAGTAGCTGGGACTACAGATGCGCGCCACCAAGCCCAGCTAATTTTTGTTTTTATTAGCGACGGGATTTCACCACATTGGCCAGGCTGGTCTCAAGCTCCTGACCTGAGGGGACCACCTGCCTTGGCCTCCAAAAATGCTGGGATTACAGGCTTTAGCCACTGAGCCTGGTCAGCATTTTTATATACCTGCAAAGGACGTTTTGAAATAACAAAGTTGTAATGACGCAGTTGATAGAAACTTGAAAATTTATCCTTCCAATTTGAAGTAAAATAGAAAAAAACATGCTAGTAAAAGCACTAAATAATACAAGACATATTAATGAAAAGTGTCTACCTGTAAATTTCTTAAAGAAAATACTTACAGCACAGTTTTAGGGATTGACCCCAAACCTCAAGTTTAAATGTTCCATAATATTTAAATTTATTTAAAATATATATTTCTAAAAAAAAATAGATATTCAGTGTGGAAATTTCATAATAAAAGAAAGGAAACACATATACAAATTAATCATTAGGACATGATCTTAATTCTTAATTACTAAGTTAAGATTTCTTCATTGTTTTTTAGCTGTCTTTTCTTAAATGAATTACTGGTGTTGCTAATAAGTGCATGTGGTTTGCAACTGATTGCTCTTAGGCAAACACTCACACAAACACATGTGAGGTTCCCTAGGAGCAATAGACCAGTGCCTGGCATCTGGGCAGATGGTGATTATGTTGCTGGCAGGTGATGAAGCTCAGGGAAGACACTTGTCATCTGAAATCCCAGAGAACAACACTTTCAAATTATAAATGAAAACGTCCCAATTATAAGTCCCTGAGGTGGAAGAGGCTGCAACATGAACGTGATCCAGACCATGCCTTTGTGTTGTATTGCAGTCAAAAGAAAATAGAGGTCCCTTTGTTTAGTAAGCAACTTAAAGTTTTTCTTTCAAGTCTCTCATATGTCTCAGCATCACCATAACAGTTGCCATTTAATCAAGATTCCTTTTAAACTGGTGAATGTTAGCTGAATATCTCAAGAGAGCGAATTTCCTTCACTTTCAAGTTCATTGTGACCCCAAATGCATTAACCTGGACTGCCCACATTTCTTCCTGCGCTGTCACATAAGATATACTCCACATAAAAATAAAGAACATCGACCTTGAAAGAGGGAAAAAAAAGGAAAGAAAAAACCACATTTAGCAACCCAGACTAGAATCTAAGCTCTGTCAAAGTGATTTCTTATTCCATTTTACTGAAGCAGTGCCAAGCTTTATCACTTCTGAGTTCATGTCTTACAGCTGAGGCAACCCACTTGAATTGGTAAGTTGCTTAAAGTATACATGCGCTGTTCACGTTGTCACTGTGATTTAAAATGTGAGACGAGTTCTCCAGGTGGAATACAACTGCAATAGAGAGAGAAAGTGGGAACTAGAAACATTAAACCATGCATAATTAATGGTTCTGTGTCTTGCTGCTCCTCTGAAACTCTTTTTCTGAGTATTATGCAGATGCCCTACAGCTGGAAGGGTAGTGCTGTCGTTAGGATAGGGTTGGTTGTTCTTCACCAAAGCGCATGTTGGAATTTGATTCCCAGTGTGTATGTGTTGCGGGATGAGGCGTAGTTGGGAGTTGTTTGGGTTATGGGGGTGGATTCCTGATGGATGGCTTGGTGCTGTGCTCCTAATATGAGTTCCAACTCTCACAAGACTGGATTACTTCTCTTGGGAATGGATTTGTTTCTGTGAGAGTGAATTGTAACAGACCCAGGTTGCCCCTCAGGCTTTCTTCCCTTCACAGGGGTTCATTTCCCCTTTGACCTTCAGCATGTTGTGACACAGCACAAAGGCCCTTGCAAGAAGCCAGGGCTATGGCCTTGAATTTCTCAGCCTGCAGAATTATGAGCTAAATAAATCTCTGTTCTTTACTAATTGCCCAATCTCAGGTATACTTTTAGAGTAACACGAGCAGACAAAGAGAGGCAGAATGCTTAGTGCTGAAGGTCCGACTTTGCATCATCCTACGTCTTTCATTCACACTGGCATCACACATAGAAATGAAGAAAATAACTATGATCACTGGAGCTAAATCTGACAAACTGTCACCTACCTACATCATTTCTACATCATGGAATCTCACATAACGTCCATAAATGTCCTGTGCCTATTAGCATTTTAAAGGGCTTTGTGGCCATTATACTCCTGTTTTGGAGCTAGGGATGTTTCATTATCCTCAATTAAAACTCTCAGAAGCAAGATTGGCAAGCATTTATTTATATATTTCCCCTAGAGGCAACATGGGAGAGATGAATTCAGTAAAGGAGGCAGGGTGCTGTTGTGTGCTGCATCAAGAAGCGATGCTGGTTTGAAATAATTCTCCTAATGTGAAGCTATCCCTATTAAAACATAAACCATAATTGTGGAAAGCAATTTGCTCAGTAGCAGAGAACTAACAGGGTTTCTTATTGTGATTCAATAACAAGGGAGCACGGAGATGCAATGCTGAAAATGCTCCCCAAACTCTTTTAATTTCCTTGAAGTGTAATTTTCTTCTGTGAAACCAATGTGAAAAGCTGAAATCATTTCTATTACACTCAGAAGCAAGATGTATATACATTTCCTGTAAATGAACATTTTCCAACTTCAGTGAACTTAAACACTATCATTTGCCTGTTTCAAAATGTGGATTAATAAAAACTTGAAACCATGACACTGCCGACAATCAGTGAAAGCAAATCCACAGCTAGGTCAAAAGTTGATGTACTGAGAGTTCTAACCAGTTTTGTCATCCTTTTACAGCTGCTTCTCTTTCACTAACAATTGATTATAGTTCAAGAATGATTATATACCAGCATGAAAGGTTAATAAATAGTAATAGTATTTTAAAAATCAATAACACTATTAAGAGAATCCTTCCTATAGAATATGGTCAAAATCAATAATAGAATATAAATATATCAGATGCTGAGATATTGCATACTGTATGCTACTAAAATCAAAATCAATAATAGCAATCAAGAGATCTATTATTACTTATACTTAACATACATACGTATTCGATCTGTACAATTCTGTTTCTTTTATTAGGCATAACGTAGATTGAAGACATTAAAGAAGCCATAAATGATTCTAATACATTTATAAAAACATTTGTTTTTAAAAAATTTCTAGCTATCCCATTCCTTTTTATAGTACTATCCACTAGCAAAGGACAAGAAATACCTTTTTTTAAATTCTGGTTTTTAATTCTACTGCTCCACAGTGACACATGCAATGGCTTGTGATCTATGGTGCATCCGGGGATAACAGACGCCTCAGGAGCTCTAGCACATCCTCCCCTCCCCTCCCCCCAGCACCTTGCGGGGCTACATTTTGTGGTGACTACTATGTGCTTTTCTAAGATGTGTTCGCTTCACAGCTGGTGAGTGGACACTTTCCATCACTTCACCTCTTGGCAACAGATGCCTCTCACTTAGGCACAGATGCCGAGTGTCCATCCATCCCTAACATTAGCCTTGTGTTCTGGACTAATTGGGCCAACAGAGTAGCAATTAAACTTTGAATAATTAGATAACGAACATGATTGCTTTTGTAATTAATCCTCATACAGAATAATCATGGTCATGTCTGGGATGATGGCCACTCGCTTATGCTTAATTTAAATGGAGGGAGTGAGTATTAAAAGCAAAGAATTACCAAAAATACTCCCTCACTTCTCCTCTAGAAAAAAAAATAACACTGCATATGGAAACACAATTTTCATTTTTTAAGCAAATTTACAGTGAACTGTTGGATGATGAGAACTCATTTCAATTCAATTCCTGCCTCTATCTATCATCTATCTATCTATGGATGTATCTATCTCTGTATATACTATCTATCTATCTATATCTCTGTATCTATCACTGTATATATTATCTATCTATATCTATCTCTGTATCTATATCTGAATCTATCTATCTATCTATCTATCTATCTAATTTTTTTCCCAAAGACTTCCTTTTGGCTTCTGCACTGTTTTAGAACTATGACCTATATTTTAAAATGAGTGTTTTCTTTCCTTTTTCACAAATTTACCAATCGTAAAAACAAATGCATAAAAACAAATTGAAGTTGACCCTTCTCCTGTCTACAAAAAGCCACAGGTGTTAGAATTTCTTATGGCTTGGCTGTGAGTTCCTTCTCTTATCTCTACTTCCCACATACTCTTCGTATCTGTGGCTCCTAAAATGTCATCTGGAAGAAGCCTGGTGCGAACAGACACCTAAAGCCAACAGCGCCTAGCAGACCTGCCAGAGCTCTTGTTTCTGCAGATCCCTCTCAGAAGCCTGTCAGCTTCGATTCACCTTCTCAATGAAGCTCCATAAATCAGGGTCTCAGACTCATCCCTGACTGCACCCTCCCATCGCTGGTACATGCCAATCTGTTGCCAAATAAAGTTAACTTTTCTCTTTAAATATTACTGAAGTCCCACCATTATGTATTTCTCTCCATTACCTCAGTGTGGAAGTATCATGGTCTCTTCCTGAAGTAATGCAATTGTTTTCCTCTCCTATCCCTGCCCCGTTCGAAACTTCCTCCTAAATTGGCACAGCCTTGTCTCTATGACTGTGCTCCTCTGCCTCTGCATTTCAGCCACTCTAGCTTCCCTCAATCCTAGGAATAAACCAACATCCCACTTGCTACTGCAGGGACTCTCCTTTAGACAGTCTTTCTGCCTTCTTCACCTAGGAAACTGCACATCCTCAGATCTCTGGTCATCAGTTCTCCCAAGAGGCGTTTCTTGTTCCTTTAGACCAAGCCTGGCCCTTCCTTTACCGTCCCTTACAGCCTCATTCCCATTTCCTTCACAGTACTTTTCTCACTGTGTAGTCATCTGCGCTTTTTTGTTAATCATTTTAGCTCATAGATACACTGGATCGACCCAGTTTCTGACACACAAGAGACCCTACTCTCTTAAATTAATGAATGATAAATGGTGTCATATTGAAAATGGGCTAAGCTGTGTGATTCAGCAACTAAGGAGGAAGAGGTTTTAGAAGTAATTATTCAATATTTATTTATAAGTTGCCTATACACACCATTGGCCTTTAAAGAACAGATTCTTTCACATGTGTGTTCATGTATGGCAAAATTAGTACTCATGTTTTTTGTCTGTCTGAGTCAGAGTACTCAGGTTTTTTGAGAACTCATGATTTTTGTTTGTCTGTTTGTTTGAGACACAGTACTCATGTTTTTGATTACTCATATTTTTTGTTTGTCTGCTAGAGTGCAGTGGTCTGATCTTGGCTCACGGCCATCTCTGCCTCCAGGGTTCAAGTGATTCTCCTGACTCAGCTTCCCAAGTAGCTGGGATTACAGGTATGTGCCACAACACCCAGCTAATTTTTGTATTTTTGGTAGAGATGAGACTTTACCATGTTGGCCTGGCTGGTCTCAAATTCCTGGCCTTAAGTGATCCACCTGCCTTGGCCTCCCAAAGTGCTAGGATTACAGACGTGAGCCACCATGCCTGGCCATCAAATATTAATTTGTAATAGACAAAGTACAGGTCTCTGAAAACATACACATAATTAATAGATAGTCTGGGCCTGCAAGGAACTTACAATCTCTCAAGTAACACAAATCTGTAAAGATAAAATTAGGACCCATGACTAATAAAATAATGAGTTAATGAGGCTGGTGGCTGGAGATGAGGAAGAACTTTCGGTGAATGTAATGACATGTTTGGGTTTCAAAGTGAGTAGGAATTAGCCAGATAAGTTATGGAGATGTAGAAGAATAAGGAAGAGAAGAACAGAGACATTTAAGGCCCTATGGACAGCATGGATAAAAGTCACAGAGGGCCACAAGCACCATTGGAGTGTGTGTGTATATGTTTGGGCACACAGGCTTATGCATGTGACTACAAATTATTCACAATGAAGAGAAAGGAATGGTGAGAGGAAAGGAGGAGTGGGATAAGTTGAGGGGATATCATAGTAGGCCTCTTACCTCATGTAGACTGGAACTCATTACCACAGAGAGTGATTTGAGGTTTCATGTAGGTAAGTGGTAAGGTTACATTGGTATTTGAAATAGAACATAGCTAGGGAGACTAGGCTTGAAAGAGAAGAGACTGGAGGCCTGAATACTGAAGAGGAGGCTGAGTCCAGGCAAGGATTTGCTCTACTGGCCTGCCTAAGCAAGAGTGAGGGCCCGCAGTAGGCACGCAGACGTGGTTAGATAGTTAAGGAAGTCAGAGGCAAAACTGAAAATTGTGATACTGGAATGGAGAAGGGGAAAAAAAATCACAGTTTAGTAAGTCACTCAGGTTTCAAACATGCACGCTGGGGAAACTTGCAGATGTAATAAATGTATTTTAGCTTCTCTAACTCATGAATTTGAGCCATGCATATGTCTTTTTGTTTGTCTTTGTTTGTTTGTTTTTGAATACTAAATGTTGTGAATACCAATTTGGATGGCTATAAAGTTTAATGTGAACTAAAGATAGTATAACTTCTCAAATTCAGGCTAATGTTTTTAGGAGAAAACATGTTCAGAATTCTAACCAAGAGCATAAAGAAATGTAATGGGGTAACTGTGTTAAAACTAGATTTCAGTGTCATAGTTTTTGAAGCTATGAATGCTAGATGATGGAGAAAATCCCACGTCTTTTCTGCTTTACACAACATATACGTATTGATGTCTTCCTTTTGCTGGTTACTTTCCTAGGCATTGAGGAGTGCAGGTGGATTCATATGTTACCTTTGGGGAAGGTTTTCACTTGGTGCTGAATGTCAACCTGTTCCTTGAAAGGGCATAATTTAGAATAAAGCTAATTTCTCTGTTGTTATTAAAGATTATAGTATATATATATATATGTAATTTTTTTTTTTTTTTTGAGACAGAATCTCACGCTCTTGCCCAGGCTGGAGTTCAGTGGTGCAATCTCAGATTACTGCAACCTCTGCCTCCCAGTTCAAGCAATTCTCCTGCCTCAGCCTCTAGAGAAGCTGGGTCTACAAGCCCGCACCACACAGGCCTGTGCCACCACACCCAGCTAGTTTTTGAATTTTTATTAGAGATGGTGTTCACCATGTTGCCTGGCTGGTCTTGAACTCCTGACATTGTGATTCACCGGCCTCTGCCTCCCAAAGTGCTGGGATTACAGGCGTGAGCCACCGCACCTGGCCATTTTTTTATTCTGGCTGTTCTCTTCTTTGAAATTTTTAATTTGTAGGTAAACAAATTTGTATAAGCAGCCAGATGTGTCAGGCAAATTCTCGGGGAGATCCATGTTTGCCCAATTGTTGATGTAGTTGTTTTGTGAAAGCAAAACCCCACAAGGGCTGCTGAGTCATCAGACTCCATTGTACTCTTTCACTGCAGTAGAGAACATGGTAAGAACTTGGTTTGGCTCCGTGCAACACACTAGATCAGTGATAGCCTACACAAGGTATTATTTAAGTCTTATTAACATAGATTGAATCTACGTAGGATTATTTTTCTTTAATTTCTCTATTAGGAACCACTCAGGGAATGCAAGAGAGAGAGGAATTTGTTATTGAAATAAGTGGACATTATCACAGCCAATACTTAAAGAGTTAGAGCCTGGAAATGAAAATGAGGGTTCTGTGTTCAAAACCTAGGATGAAGTCTAGGGTTTTGTCTCTGACAACCTCATTGAAGACGAACCCTGTCCTCTGTGCTAGGAGATCTATTTGAACACAGTCCTGGTAGGAAAAGAAAGCCGGCCCCTAGCCAATGGTGAATAGGGGTTAACAGAGATGGAAAATTCAGGTACCAGGCTTGGGAGCTAGAGAGGTCACACACTGCCTAGTACTTGATGGCATCTTATGTTTCCCACCTCCCCCACTATTATTTATTTTCATCTCTTTTTTTTTCTTTTTGAGACTGAGTTTTCCTCCATTGCCCAGGCTAGCGTGTGGTGTCACATCTCAGGTCACTGCAACCTCCGCCTTTCAGGTTCAGGTGATTTTCCCGCCTTAGCCTCTTGAGTAGCTGAGATTATAGGAGCCCACCCCCACGCCTGGCTAATTTTTGTATTTTTAGTAGAGACAGGATTTCACCATGTTGGCCTGACTAGTCTCAAACTCCTGACTTCAAGAGAGCTGCCTGCCTTGGCCTCATAGAGTGCTGGGATTAGAGGTGTGAGCCCCCGTGCCTGGCTTTCCCACTATTATTTCTTTACTTTATGAAAAAAAAAAAAGTTGCCACTTGGTCTGTCTGTGCTGTGTGGTCTTAATGAAAAGGCCAGGCTCAAGTTGTAAGTAAAATAATAATGAAAGATTTTATTCTTTCGCTGTAGCTATAATTGTGTGAGCAATGGGGACAATGGGCTTCAGACAGTTTCTCCCAGGGGAATTGTGATTCCCAGGAGACATCAGCAACAGTGGTCTTGCCTGGCAGATGGGAGGAAGTCAGAGAGGGAAACACAAGACTGTTTTTTTCTTTTTTTTTTTTTCCATTTATTTATTTTATTGCATTTTAGGTTTTGGGGTACATGTGAAGAACATGCAGAATTGTTGCATAGGAACACACATGGCAGTGTGATTTGCTGCCTTCCTCCCCATCACCTACATCTGGCATTTCTCCCCTTGCTATCTCTCCCCAGCTTCCCACCCCCCACCCTCCCTCCCCTATTTCCCCCCAACTGACCCCAGTGTGTAGTGCTCCCCTCCCTGTGTCCATGTGTTCTCATTGTTCAACAGCACAAGTGAGCACCTTGAGAGCTTTCACAAACAGCCGGGGGAGACATCAAGTGACTTGGCTGCAGCAATCAAGGCAGCGATCCTGAGCGATCATAAAGCTGGCAGTTGATGAAAATAGTACCTGATGATATTATCCCAAGCCTAGACATATGGGTTGCCATAGGTTCTTGATAAAAGTTCATTTTCTACCCTCCAGTTAAACAGAAGATTTTTAAACTTGAAATTATTAGGGAGAATTAAGAGCAATGTTGTAGCTAGAATTCGTGATGGGAATGTCAGTGAAATATTGGGAACTGGGCCATCCAGCTGATGTAATAATAACCTCCAGGGCAATAGTGTGCTTGCTATAAGCCAGTTGCTTCACTAAGCACATTTATTACAGTATCTCATTATATAACTACCTATAAAGTTGTTAATATTGTCTGTGTTGTACTATGAAAGGAAATCAGGGCATTAAAAAAGTGAAAAAAAAATGCTTAAAGCTAAACAGGTAGTAAGTGGTAGACTCAGGTTGAAATGTCAATGTGTTGAATTGTAAAAGCCATTCTTTTAACCATTATGCTTTTCCAATTCTACCATACAAACTCAGATGTGCTACCTGGTGACCCTGGTAAGGTTGGGAAAGGCAACAGAAAAACAATTATTATTTTTTCTTTGGCAAATTGTCATTTGTCATTCTCTATGTGTGCCTTCCCATACTTTACCTAATTTAATTCTCAACCCAATGAATGAGAAAATATAAAATGTATATTTATACCTTTTAAATACAGAGAAGGAAAGTATCCCTCAACTCTCACTCTATTGCCATGAAATTTCCTTCCTCTTTCTTTCTTCCTTTTCTTTCTTTCTTCTTTCTTTCTTTCTTTCTTTCTTTCTTTCTTTCTTTCTTTCTTTCTTTCTTTCTTTCTTTCTTTCTTTCTTTCTTTTTCTTCTTTCTTTCTCTCTTTCTTTCTTTCCCTCCCTCCCTCCCTCCCTCCCTCCCTTCCTTCCTTCCTTTCTTCCTTCCTCCCTTCCTTTTCTTTCTTTCTTTCTCTTTTTTTTTCTTTTTTTGAGAAGGAGTCTAGTTATGTTGCCCAGGCTGGAGTGCAATGGTGTGATCTTGGCTCACTATAACCTCCGCCTCCTGGGTTCACCCAATTTTCCTGCCTCAGCCTCCTGTGTAGCTGGGACTACAGGTGCACCTACCATGCCCAGCTATTTTTTTTCTTTTCTTTGCATTTTAGTAGAAACGGTGTTTCACTGTGTTGCCCAGACTGGTCTCAAACTCCTGAGCTCAGGCAATTTGTTAAATTTGTTTCTTATGAGGATTTCTCCTCTTCTATAATCCTCTGTGAAAGACAGCACATTTTGCCATTTTTCTCTCCTTTATTTCTCATTCCTAAATTTAGCTCAATATGAGAGCAGAAAAGCCTGGTGTAAAAAAACTCTTTTTTCCTATGCAACACCTCTCCTCTCTCTCTTTCTTTCTTTCTCTCTCTCTCTCATTTTCTCAGTTTTAACCTATTAATAATAATTTTGAAAAGAATTATACATACATAATAATCACAGAATTTAACCTAGATGTTTAGATAGATTTAAATAAGAACATTCTACATATCTTCATGTCTCTGTATTAAATTACAGAAGTTCTGGTAGAAATAGTGTGTGTGTTACAGTGTATATGTATGTGTGTGTGTGTGCACATATCTATCTATCTGTATGCAATCTTTTATCATTTTACAGAGGTCATTAGAAGTTTCTCTCCTACTTTCTGATGCATCTCATTCCAGGGACGTCTTATATACAAGCCACAGGTACAGTCAGAAACTGCCTATGCTGAATTGACCTCAAGTAGGTAGAAGACTTTACACAGCTTTCAAAAGTCCCTCACTTACTCTCATCAAAAAAGGATATCTGCAAGGGGAACAGAGATATTCACTCTAACACGTGCATCAGGCCTCAGACAACTTCTGAGGCGTCCTCAGGCACCTGGAGGGCTCCAATGTCCTATTTCTCTTTCTTGCCAGTGTGCTCCTTTCAACCTCAGCCTAAAGTCTCTGTGGCTTTGCTACATCACTGTAGCCCCGAATTGGGTCTTCTCTCCCTTTAATTATTTCATGTGATAGATCTCCCTTCTTTTCCTCAAGGAAGCGGATTCAGAGTGGGTCAGTGGAATTTCTTAATCTTCAGTCAGACAAACAATAGATCATGAAAAATAATTAATAGGTACTAGGCTTAATATCAAACAAACTCTCATGATACAAGTTTACCTACATAAACCTGCACTTGTACCTCTGCACTTAAAAGTTCAAAAACAGATTATGATAAGACTTTCATTAATAAGAAACTGTTTGGTGCTTTTCTAACACAGGGGTCTTCACTATCTCAACTTAAAGAGTGGAAATAATATTGGCAAGCTAGATTTTTCCAGAGAATGTCAGTGAGATGCTGTTAAAGAGAGGCAGCTTTAAGCAGCATTATTTTTTTCTGATTAGTCAACTCTTCTGTTTTTATTCCAAATTAGTTTTCATTGCTTTTTATGAAGATCAGGTATTGGTAAGGACTCCTTATTGCATTTTCCTAATCTGAAACGATGATGTTATTATCACTTGTTCCTGAAATACATCTGTACCATAAAAAGTTTGTGCAATTTATTTCTGGCTCAAATGTCTCCCAAGATGATCTCATACACAAAATCATTACTGTTAATATTTATAAAGTCTCTCAAAAAGCAGGGATTTTTCTAATTTGTAAATTTGTATGCTTCTTGCAGAAAATCCTTAAACCTTTCTTATTTTATTCTTTTCTTATGTATCAGTGTGCAATCAATTTGAAAGTTACAAAAGGCTTTACATGGTGAGCTTCATTTGCAAATTGGTGAGACAACATTCATTATGAGGAAAATGGCAATAAAATAAGCATGATTTTATTCACAACAACATTAGTCTTAATCATATGTAAAAGAATAAAAGGATAATGTACTTATAATTACAACAAAGTTCTTAGCAAACCAGGCAGAATAACTTTTTTCATTATTAAAAACATTATAGTATGTATTTGTGTGAGTGTATCTATGCAATTAGCATCTATGTCAGGGTGTTCATTCAAGCACCTCAGCAATCTCCCTTTTGGACTTCCATCAATCACCCAAAAAATGCACTCATAATGTAGGCTAAGTGAATAAAGCTATAAAACTTTTATTCTCTTCATTCTACTTTCATTTTATGTAATCACTAATCATGTTAAAAAGATGCTTCAGATTGATTTTACATGCCAAATAAGCATATTGTATAAACATGTCATATACGTGATAGTTACGTTATCTGACAATGTTAGAAGCAGGCATTTCTGATATTCTTCAATATTTTTCTTTTTATGTAGGAATCACAACAAATGGCTAAGGAATTTCATGTCTACAGAACTATTTCTGCTGTTTAAATTATACCTAGTAACTGGAATCCTAAATTTTCTCTATTTGTATGAGTTGTTACGCTGCTGTCAGGTTGAGGTCAGTAACTCCCGGACCTATGGAAACTCTACATACTGTTCCTACATCACTTCAGCAATTCTGCTCTATCTAGCAAGTGATTTATGCACAAAACTCAAGGCTGATTTTTGAAGACATCTTACATTTTCATTGGTAATGGCTTTAGTAGATAAAAAATGCTATCTGTTCTGAATTTCCCTTTCAGAATGCAAAACCTATGAACATTTCAATAAATACAACACTAGCAGAATCACCCTCCTCATCAATCCTCAAGATTTTGAAATG
Source organism: Cebus imitator (assembly GCF_001604975.1). NCBI lineage: Eukaryota > Metazoa > Chordata > Mammalia > Primates > Cebidae > Cebus > Cebus imitator. The sequence continues at coordinate 1,989,553 of NW_016107350.1, read as the reverse complement.
TTTAACAAACCTGAAAACGTTTTTTTTTTTTTTTTTTAATGAAAGCAGATAGGAAAATATAGCCTATTTTTTTGTACTTAGTATGAGTCAGGAAAGAGAAAGAGAGAGAGGGAGCGAGAGAGGGAGAATGGTCTTTCAATAACCTCAAACTACAATGAGTCCAAAAGGGGAAATTGGAGAGGTACATGAACTTGGATTCTGATTGTAGAGAAAGTGCCAGAGCACCCAGCTTTGCACCCCAGATTCCTCTGAATATGGAATAAATCACCTTGGGAAGCAAAGCGTTTTAACTTTACTGCTTCTTTTGAAGCAAGATCACCAAACTTCTTGACTAGGACACTAAAACAACAGACACACAAACAAAACCAAAGACAATGAAGAGACCTTGGTAAATGTGTGGCTACTTAGTCATGAGGGTTAAGACAACTCAGGAGCCTGTAAAAACTAGACTAGGAAAGACCCAGAGAGGCATGATGGCAGGAGATGGTTGGCAGCTTTCTAAGTTCACATGTTGTTTAAGATCAAGGGTAATATAAGCGTCATCGCACAGCAAGCTTTACTCTGTTAAAAGAATCAGTGTGGAGCTTCCATCGCTTTATCTAAAGTTTTCGTGTTAACTGTTTTCACTCCCCACTGCTTACCTCTGGGCTGGGTTTCTCTTTTCATGCCTGAGATCAGAGCATAATTGGACCTGCTCTTTTTCCCTAAAATGTTTTCAGGAAACAAATGGCTTAGCATCTCATAGAGAAAAACATTCCTGATGTTTAATTATACTTCTCAGTAGAACGAGAATTGTGGGATATTAAACCTGTTTACTTTTTGTTTGACAAGAGATATGTCTCTATTATTTTCATATTATGTTCCCCCTTGGACACTAGTCACAACATTTTCCTCTGCATTATTTTTCCCTCTGCCTTTCAGATGTTTGCCTTCAGGGGCGCTGATAAACATTTTATTTGGTGGATCTGCATTAGAAATCACTTCTTTTCCTGACAAGCTATTTAAAATGTCATTTGTGCCTTGTGAAGGCTTTTAGAAAAATCCAGAGACCTGGACCCAGATGACCCAAACTGTGTTTCTGCAAGGATTGCAATTTCCTTTTGAGGATTATGGTTCCAAGGAAGATTGCTTCTAAATATCTATGAGAGAAATACTTTACAGAAATGTTGCTGTTGTTTGCTCTATATTGATTTTTAGAGTATTTTACCTCACTTCATATAAAGGACAAATAACATAGTTTAATTATTGTAATATTAAATATAATAATGCAATTATTCCTCAAACACGAGAGATCAAAGTGTATCTATTCAGGATGTGCTTTTTGACTACTGATTCTGAAGTACAATATGGCCAATTTCAGTTGTTTGTTCTGCCAATTACATGTCTCTGAAGATCAAAAAGCCCTAGAATAGGAGATAGTGTCGCTCCCCTGTACTAAATATCATCTAGTTATGAAATAAGAAGCTATAAGAGTGGTGCTTTTGAAGAAAATGGACATGTGAGTTAAAATATGCATGTTGATTGATCACAAATGGATGAAAAATGTCACCCAGTTATTACACAGAAAAGAGCTGATTGAAAATAGGTGACCTTTACCAAACGTGTGTGAACAATTTCCACTGTTCATTAAAGTACAAGATATCTATATAGTCCATAAGGTGGATATGATGTCGGAAATGCGTTAAACAGCTTTCAGTGGTTACTGCCATGATAAGTGTTTTGAACTAATCTAATTGCTGCTATACTTTGTGTTCTTTGACATTTCATCAAGGTGACATAGGGAAGCAACATTCTTTTCAGAATGTCAGGAATGTAATTGCCCAAGTAGAAGGAAGCAGCATTGGCTTATGAATAAATAACTTTGTTTTTAATTTGGAGAAGATCACTAACTATTCTTTTTACAAGGACTTGGATACATAAGTGCCTGCCACTGGGAATATAGTGGTGAATGACACAGGCATAGAACTTGCCATCAAAGAGTTTGGAATGTGGCATTACTCAATGATGTAATGAGTCCTGGGATTGGCATATAAGGGACATTAGAGTGTGCTATAGAAACTGATAGAAAAGACACTTGAACTCTACTTGTAGGGGTCAAAAACACTTGTATGAAATGTGTCTTGAGTTCTGAAGGTCAATAGATCTAGTCAGGCAAAAAGTCAACTTATTGTGACAGACAGCAAATATGAAATCTCAGAGATAGGAACCAAATGGTAGTAACCACGGCTGGGTCACAGTCTGCTTGAGATTAGGAAAAAGTAGATACGATGCAGCATGTAAATTTCACATAGAAATGAATGCAGCCCTATTCACCATACAAAGATATGGAGTCAACCTAAGATTCCATATTGTGAGATATCTAAGATAAGGAATCAATCCATCAACAAATGACTGGATAAAGAAACGTGCTATATATACACAATGGGATAATATTCACACATAAACAAGAATGAAATCATGTCTTTTGCAGCAACATGGATAGAACTGGAGGCCATTTTCTTACACGACACAACTCAGAAACAGTGACGACAAATACTGCATGTTTTCACTTATAAGTAGGTACTAAAAATGTGTACAAATGAACATAGAGTGTGAAATGATACACATCGGAGACTCAGGGTGAGGGATGAAAAAGGGTGAGAGAGGGTAATTAATGAATACAATGTACATTATTTGAGTGAGGGACACCCTTAAAGGTCAGATTTCACCATATGCAATATATATTGCATATAACAAAATTGTACTTGTGTCCCTTAAATTTATAGAAAAAAGTGGATGTCCAATGGGGGTTTTAATTATGTCTTAAAAAAAAGCAGGAAAACTACAAGAGAAGCCTTTAGCATGGGAGTAATATGGCATGCTTGTATTCAGAGGTATCCATTTTCTGTCTGTAGATAGCATTATTTGTGGAGGAGAGGATTATGGTAAAGCAGCCATAAGGCAACTGACAGATGAAGGTGATATGAACCATGGGGCAGCGATGATGGAAATCCATCAGAAAGAAAGTTAGAAGGCAGGATTGAAAGAACCACATGTTAATTGGATCTGTGGGATGTGAGAAGTGGGAAGGCAAAGATGTTTGCTGGATTTCTAACTTGACGCATTGGGTGGATTACAGTGCCACTTACTGAGATGGTAATGAGGGAGGATGTAGAAAAGGTTGAGGCAAGATATTTTTAAAAAATTATTTATTATACTTTAAGTTCTGGGGTACATGTGCAGATCATGCAGGTTTGTTACACAGGTATACACATGCCATGGTGGTTTGCTCATCCATTGCCCCGTCATCTACATTAGGTAATTTTCCTAATGCTATCCCTCCCCAATCCCCTCACCCCTGCTATTCCTCCCCTAGCCCCCACCCCCCAGGCCCTAGTGTGTGATATTCCCATCCCTGTGTCCATGTGTTCTCATTTTTCAACACCCACTTATGAGTGAGAATATGTGGTGTTTGATTTTCTGTTCTGAAGGCAAGATTAAAGAATGCACTGATATCTCCTTCCCTCTGTCCCTCCCTCCCTCTTCCTCCCTCCCTTCCTCCCTCCCTCTTTCCTTCCCCTTTCTTTCTTTTCTCTCTCTTTATTTCTCCTCTTCCTTCCTTCCCCTTTCTTTCTCTTTCTTTTCCTTCTTTCTTTCTCTTTCTTTCTTTCTCTTCTTTCTTTCTCCTCTTTCTCTCTCTCTATCTTCCTTCCTTCCTTCCTTTCTTTCTTTCCTTCTCTTCTTCCTTCCTCTCCCCTCCCCTCCACAAATAGTTACTACCTATGTGATAGACACTGATCTAGGTGATGAACCTGCAACAGTAAACAAGGCAAGGTTTTCCTCTTCACAGGTCTTACAGTCCCATTGGCAAACCATCAGCAGGTAAGAAGCAGTAAATGTGAGATGAACAATAAGGAGAAAGAGATAGGGTGGGTCATATTTTAGGTAGAAATGTTAAGAGAAAACTGAAAACTCGGAATCATTAATTTCTGCTAATATTAGCGACAAGCTCTGCACAAAAGGGGCAGAGTTTTTGCCAGAGTTAATCCTTAGTGTTCTTTCTCTGAAATGAAAAGCTCAGAAATTCTCCTTCTAAGAATATCAGTGATGTTAAATTTAAATAGCTCACTTTGACTTTGGTTATCCAGCAAGTGTAGAGGCAAAAATTGGGCTTTTCTGTTAGGTTTCAGTCAGGAGGTGGGAGGATGTAACACTTCTCTACATCAGTACTAGCTGATATGTTCATGTATATTCTTCACTTTTTCTGAACTCTGAAATTGAAATAAAATCATTCATGTGGTCTTCCAATACAGACCCTTGAAAATTACTTATGGGTTTATAACTTTGCCAAATTTATGCTCATTCAACTTTATTTGGTTCAAAGTTCTACACCTGAACTTTCATATATTCTTGGCACAGCATTTTATTAAGTGACTTCTCTCCCTTCAACCCCACCAAAACTTATATTCTCCTATACTATACATAGTTTTGCTTTTATCTTTTTTAAAATTTATTTTTTAATTGACACATAATAACTGCACGTAATTATGGGACATAGTTTGATGTTTCAACATAGGTATACAATGTGTAATAATCAAGTTAGGGTAATTAGCATATCCATCACTTCAGAAATTTATCATTTGTTTGTGGTGTGAGCATTCAAAATCTTCTCTTCTAGCTATTTGAAATATATGTTATTGTTAAGTATAGTCAACATGCTATGCAATGGAATACTGGAACTTATTCCTCCTATCTAACTGTAACTTTGACCAATTCTTTTCTGTACCTCTTTTTCCCTCCCCTCCCCAGCATCTGGTAACCCCTAATGTACTCTCTACTTCTATGAGATCAACTTTTTCAGATACCCCACATGAGTGCAATCATGAGATATTTGTCATTCTGTGCCTGGTTTATTTCACTTAACATAATGTCCTCCAGGCTCACCCAAGTTGCTACAAATGACAGAATCTTATTCCATTTTATGGCTGGATAGTATTCTATTGTATAAATATCCCACAGTTTCTTTGTCCATTCATCTGTTAATGGACACAGGTTGATGCCATATCTTGGCTGTTGTACATAGTGCTACAATGAATATGGAAGTGCAGGCATCTCTTTGACTTACTGATTTCATTTCCTTTGGATACAGGCCCAAGAGTGGCATTTTGGGATCATATGGTAGTTTTATTTTTAATACTTTGAGAAACCTTCCTACTCTTGCCTATAATGACTAATTTACATTCTCACCAACAGCATACGAACTCCCCTTTCTCCACCTCCTTGCCAGCATTTGTTATTTTTTGCTTTTTTGATAATAGCCATTCTAACTGAGGTGAGATGATATCTCACTGTGTTTGTAATTTATGTTTCCCTGAAGATTGGTGATGCTGAGCATTTTTTTCCTGTGCCTGTTGGCCACTGTATGTCCCTCTTTTGAGAAATGTCTATTCAGATTATTGGATAAGACCTCAAACACACAAGTTTAGAAGCGAAAATAGACAAATGGGATTACATCAAAATAAAAAGCTTCTGCATAGCAAATTTAACAATCCCGAGCAAAGAGACAACCTACAGAATGGGAGAACATACGTATAAACTATGCATCTGAAAAGTGGTTAATATACAGAATCTATAAGGAACTCAAACAACTCAATCAAATAGAAACATACGATTCACGTGTATTATTTTAAGTAGCTGATAACATGTACTTCTATTTGAAGTAGTAAAAAACAAAATGGAAAATTCAGACTAGAGCACCAATAAATCTAGCTTGCCTTTCTAAAAATTCTTTAGTGAGTACTCATTATTCTTGGGTTAAAGTTTGCACCCCTTACACAAGCATCAATGGAGCTGCTCTTTTTTACACGTTCACCTCTTCATTGTCATGTTCTATCAAACTAATGTGGTACTGGAGGGTGTCAGGAATGCCCAAAACATACTTCTCTTCTTTTGCACATAGTGTGATTTCCATTAGGAGCTAATTATCTCTCTTTTTCTGTCTGTCTAAATTCAAACTATTCTTCAATTTACAGATAAGGGAGCTCCTCTTGGCCCTTCTGGTTAAGTCAACAGCTGCTTTTTGTGCATTGACAGCAATCTGTACGTATCTTCCATGATGGCAGACCACAAGTATTGTTACTAATCTTTCTTTTAGATCCCCTCTCCCGCCATCAGACTGAGCATATTATGCATAGGAACTAGGTCTTATCAACATGTATCCCTAGCATCCAGCACAGCACCTAACACTTAAGAGGTTCGCAATAGTTACCGAGTAAATTAAATGAACTAATGTCAATGAACAAATGTGGTTGAATTTTATACATTAAGATTTGATAATATGTTAAAACATTACCAACAAAAGCAAAAGGAAACCTATCATTATTTAAAAATCTATCAGCATTTAGTACTTGTCAATTCTAATACACGAGCCATAGAAATTAATTTGGAATATCCATTCATTATTTGTTCAACACATGTTTTCATTTTCTGAGGATAAACTCTATGACAGGTACTAGTCGTGGAGGTACTGAGTTTCAGCTTTGAAATAAAGAAAGAAAAAGTCTGCCTCCATGGAGCTCACATTCTAATAATTAATGGCAAGTGGGGAGAAAAACAATAATCGGATAAATTTAAAATTATACGGCTGATAAGATTTTAAACATTCTAGAAGAAAATAATAGGGAAGAGTAATAGGAAATTATGGGGACAAGTTTGTAATTTTTAAAATGATGATAATATAAATTATCTAAAGTTTATATCTATATGAATGAAAAATATTTCCCTCTATCATTTGTAGATTTTAGCAACAACAAAAAAAATATGGCAGTTAAGATTGGAATGAGAGAAAAGTTTGAGAAGAGAGATAAAATCAATATCCTTGCAATTCAGTTTTGGGAGAGAAGCAATTTGAACTGAAAAATAAGACAGTTTTTAGGCTACATTCCCACAATAAAGAAAACTGAGATATTATCAGAGAAGTCAGCATTTTCTGATAAGTTCTGAACTTGAGTACGGAGTTATCCTGGGTGATGATAAAACCAAAAAAACTTCTAGATATTGGGAAGGGGGATTGGAGAAGCAATGAATACCCTGTACCTCTTAATTGCAAAGAATTCAATATTTTGGTGATACTTAACTAAATATTTTGCCTTCTAAAACAACCAGTTATTCTATGTCCAAAGCAGTTATGTAGAAATCAACAATAGACTAAATATACATGTACAGTTTTATATATTGATTATAATATATATATGTCTCACTTTTGGCCTGGCTCAGAATTTTTCATCACCTTTCTGAGATGGGAAAACCTCCTTGGGAAGATTGATCAATATCTGATTCAGGCAAGCTGGGCAGTGAGTGTCATCTCGTGAAACGTCCTCCAGTAGACATTAGCTTACCTGTGGCAACCACGGGGCAGAGTAGGGGGCAGTGGTGACACAGAGCAGCATTTCTTATCACCAGTAACATCAACATCTCTGGAAGGTTGTCAGAAATTCAGAATCTCACACTACACTCTAAAAACACTGAAAAAGATCCCCAGATAACTTGCATGCCTGTTCTTAAAGTTTGGCAATTGCCGGTCTACAGCAGCAGTTTCCAATTTTGGCTACATAATAGAGTTACCTGGGACATTTTTTAAAAATCCCAATAATTAGGCCACATTCCTATATATTCTGTTTTTTTTATCAGAATTAATTGCATAGGTCTCAAACTGTGGTTCTTTTCTTCTACTGAAAAAACCTAACAAAATTTTGACCTACTAACCCGCTGAAGTTTTGACTTGAGAAATTGGCACTCCAGGAATGAGCCCCAGGTATCTGCTACTTTATTTAAGTCACGTAGCAGTTTATTTCCATATAGATCCAAAATACGAGGTGTGACTCAGAGGAGGAAAAACAATAGATTCCTTTGTAAAAAAAAAAAAAAAAAAAGTTTTACTATGTTTATTATTTGAATCAATATACAAAGTATGGAATGGAATACTTTTGCATATATATACTAGCAGTTGATAACTTTGTCAAAATGTATAATTAGAGGTTTTAAATACCATAGTAAGATATGGATGAATTAGTAAGTATGAGGAAATAAAAATACTGAGTCTCTCTAGAGATAGACATTTAGAGTGTTATCTTCAAGACATTTAAACATATTCTACCAAATATTCATTATGCTGATAATAATTAAAAAATCACATAAGATGAATTTTTATCTTCTAAACAAGCAGTCAACAAACTTTTTGTGTGAAGGACAAAATGGCCAATATATTTAGCTTTGCAGGCTCTACAATCTCTTTCTGCTCTACTATCCAACTCTGGCTTTTGTGGCATGCAATCAGCCCCTGACAACATGGAAATGAATAGCCGTGGCTGTGTTCCAACCAAACTCCATTTACAAAACAGATCATGGGCTATTTTTCTTGCCCCTGTAAAACCAAGTTAGATTGTTGACTACCAGTGGTCAAACGGAACTGCTTTTCCAAGACTTGTTCAATTCCTTTCAATGTACTTGAGAAAGAGTCAAAGTAAATTCAGTTGCTAATTGGGTCCTCGTGAAAAACAGGATGATTTCTCTAAACTGGCTCCTAAGTTACATTCTTTCAGGAAACATCCACTTCCTCTGTGTAAATACAATAGGACCAAAAGAAAATATACTCCAAAATTCAAATGTGCTTATATAAACACAGTGTTAGGAAATGGTTCCTTGAGCTTCCTGCAAAATCCAAGTGTTCATTGTTGCTAAGGAGAGAAAAGATCTCTAATTTTTGCTACTTGACAGGTAAGGTGACAGCTAATAATCAAGCTTCCTGTTGATAATAACAACTATCATTTTCTGAGCACCTGAGCAATTGCAGATATATCAATTACTTCCTTTATTTCTCAGAACACTACAATGGGATAGGTACTGTGATCGGCTCAATTTTAAATAACATGAAAGCAAAGTTTAGACATCTTAACTGACTTATCCAAGGCCACAGAACTAGCCAATGCCCTCAGCTGGATGTGAACCAGGTAGCAGAACCTAGAACACATCCATTGTCTACCAGAACAATGAACATGTAAGATATGGAGTCGGTTGTAATCTTTTCATTTGTAAGGGAAACAGATGTACTCACTTTGAATGGATTCACAGGACTAAAACTACAGAGAAAAATGTGAATGTGAAAAAATGGGGAAAACGTCTTACCACTTCATGATATGCCTGGAGTACCACACAGGATATCCACCCAGGGTAACACAATACTTCCTGCGAGAACCAGTCTTTTCTTCTTGTGCTTAGCTATTAGGGTAAGTTAGAAAATGTGTCTATTCTTACTGACAAGACAAGTAACCTCTTTTCTTTCCTTCCTACTGGCCTCATTATTGCAGCTTATTCATGATTTCCACAGACTGTTCTTTTATGTTTCTCAACTTCTTTTCCTGGCCACTAACTACTGAGGACCCACATGGTATTTCGTATTTAAGGTAACCAAGTCAGCTATGTGTTATTTCACACAGAACATTCTTGATTGGCGTGGTTCTCCTATAAGGCTACATGGTGGTCATTGGCCAGTCCAAAGAGGGTTGTCTTAGACCTTGGCACATTCATTTCTCAACAAATCTGCTGTGGCCAGTAGAGCCTAGAAACATGGTCATATTTTCTTGGTGGAAACACCTATGCAACGTGAACACTCACCATTATAAGCACTTCTGCAATACTGCTCTTTACAGATCATGCTTATTCTTTTGGGATAGTAATACAGGAGGTAATGTACACCTATACTTGCTTTTTTCTGTTATTCTTATACATAATTACGATAAGTCAACTGTTTTCCAAAAACCTAGAGAATTGAAATTATACTAGATGGTTGTTGGAGATTATACACATATATGTCTTGATCATATTTCTAATCATTGTGGAATCTGTTATTGACAATATCTGGTACAATGCTATGTTCTTCCAGATTTAGGAACATGTTGGAATGCAATAAATTATCATATGTTATAATCATGCAGCCTAACTTCTGGTTACCATCTTAGCACATCCTTGGATGTGACAGCTAATCATATTACATTTTCCAGGTCATCTCTAATCTTATAATATGCCTCCCGTCTCATCACAGGATTAGATCAAATATTAATTGAAAAATATTATTACAATATCAACATGATTAGCCACAGCAGACTTCCGTTTACATATGGAAAAGTTTATATCAAGTCAGCAGAGCAAGTAGAGTCCTGCATATTTAAGTCTGTTTTTTCTAAAGTCCACTTCCAACATTCAATTCCAACCATTAGTTCCTCTACCTTTTCTAATATTGTGAATGTCTTTCACTGTTAACGTGAGTTTCCCTTAACTTCCTTTTAATTTCATTTTGATACAATTAACACTGAATTTATATCTCTACTTTTTATTTTATTTTATCCTAAGAGTATGTCAACCTCTCTTGGAGAGATGTATATATTACAAATACTAAATTTCAGTAGAGACATTGCTTACAGAAGAACGCTTTTTCTGTCAGTAATAATCAGAATCAGCTGGAAGAAAAGACTTGCACACTCACCTCTTTCAGAAACTAAAAGAACAAAGTACATGCTGGTTTCCAATGCTGTCAGTGATGGAATTTACAAAATCATTTATTTCGTGTAAGACGAGTTAACCTCTTCTAAAGGTAATGCAATTACTCTGTACCATCCTTAAAATAGTCTTAATATTCATAAGTATCACGTCAAATGCTAGAAACAGTCACTATATATGAGGTAACAAAAAGATATAGTATAACGTGTATGAGCTTTAAACACAGCCAGATCTGAGTTCAAATTATAGGTTCATTACTGCGTGCCATGGCCCAGTTACGTATGCTTTCTCAGATTCCAGCTTCCCTTCTGGAAAATGAGGGCAAATAACATCCATGTTACCATTTCAACTTTCATATATTTTTAATGTTATCATTTTTTCATATATAAAAAGTTTATAACTCAGCTACCTGGCATTGAGGAAGCATGTGAGGTAGATTGGATACTGCCTATTTATATTGGCTTTTATTGAACATATTACTCATTGAGTAGCAGGCTAGAGAACTTGAAGCAAGTTTCATAAAGTTTTGAAGCCTTGCTTTCTTTAAATTTTGAGACTTCCTACTTTAGGTGAGGTTATCCTATACGATGTTTTCTGATCTTACAGAAGAAATAAACTACCATCAATCAAGTGAAAAACAGAATTTAATATAGATGAAGGAGCTAAGTAAAATAAATTGCTGCTAACTCTCAATTGAACCCAAGATTTTCTCCATCCTTTTATCAGTCAGTGTACTGCAAATCAGACAACTATGACAATGGTAAAACTCCTTTAGCAATTGTATTTTTAAATTAATGTTTTATTTTAAGTTCAGGAGTACATGTGCTGGTTGGCTATATAAGTGAACTTGTATATAGGGGATTTGGTTT
>NW_016107350.1:1968938-1977553 GCF_001604975.1 Cebus imitator | reverse complement strand
GGGGAGTCAGCACTTCAGGAAATACAAGTGCTCACTCTAAAAAACACATTTGAGATTCCATTATAAATCTTTACCCAAAAGCAGCTAGATATTTACATTGTGCTTTAACATTAGAAGTTAGTTATTAAAAATCAATTTGTTTCAGTCATAATATGTAATATTTTAAATAATGTTTGTTTCATTATTTGAAAACTTTTATAGTATGTCATACAATATCAAGGTAAGTAATTGCTATTCTTCAGTATTGAGAGTGCAGATTAATAGATCACATGATTATAGTGATATAATTATTACTCTTAATTACATGGAAATTTATCACAATTTGGAATAAAACCATCAGGCTATATTTATATGTGCTTAGTAAGATACAAAATAAAAAGTTCGGGTAATTAAACTTTGGAAAAAAGTTGCTTACATAATCTTTCTAGATAGTTTTTAAAAGCTTAAGAGAAAATGGGTATAAAATAATTAATGTGAAATGGTTTAATCTGAATTACCTAGATAATTTCCATATATGATATATGTAAGCTTAACTTCAATTAATTATACCTTAATAATAAAAACAAAACATAAAAGAACAAAAAGTCAAAAATTTAACAAACACATTCATCCATTATTGAAGAATTCTTTCAAAAACAAGCATTTTAGAAAGCACTTAATTTTCCTTTGCTTTCTTTTTTTATTCATCTCATAAAATAAGTCCACTTCTCTTGAATACAAACTATAAACTATATGAATGGCATAAAACGTTTTCTAGGATCATTTTTTTTCTTAATACTTGCATCAGAAACTATAACATTTAAGTTTTAAGTTCCAAATGGATACTATTAAAATATTCAGGGATTTGGTCCTAAATCCTTAAACCAAAAGGGAGCTCAGGAATACTGCTAAAGTAGAAAGCTGCACAAAATCTCAACTCTCATTTGCAAATTTTCTTTCCATCTAATTTAACTTTGAAGCTTTCAGACTCAGATTTTACCATATGACATCAAAAAACCACTTCAATCAAAATCAATTTACCTTGGCAATGCACCATCCTCCAAACAGATTATTTAAAAAGTAAAATGAGAAATTTACTCTCTTTTCATGTTCCCTTTTATTTTCTCCTGATGCAAGGCAGAATGAAAATATTTCAGAAGATATTGCCCTGAAATATCATTATCTCCAACGCCGTGTTCACTCTAGGACACTTGCTTATAAACTAAGCTTGTCCTCACACAGTCACTTGCTGCAGTGCAGAATGTCAGTTTACTCAGTTAGAACTTCCAATGCAGAAACCCAGTGCCACGCAGTCAGCCAGATAAAGCAGCACTTACCTTAATTGAAATTTTCTCTGTGAACGAGGTGAGAAATCCGTCAAATCAACCGTGAATGGGGTGGGGAGAGCGAAGTTTTCAGTCAGCACCCTCCAAGGAGCTGCATCCTGTGCTCCTTTTCCCTGTTATGTGCAGCTCCTCGCTGTCTAAGGAGAGAAAAAGATCCGCTGAAATCCTCCGAGGTTCCCAGTGAGTAAATGAGGATAAGCGATGTTTCTGAACGGGAGATTCTCCGTGAGCGTGCTCCGTTCGGAGGCTCCCTAACGGCTGTGATCGACTCCTGGCAGGTCCCTGGAGCCAGGCGCTAATCATTGACCTGATTAGCAAGAACGCTCCGGGTGCGCAGGCAACACACGCCGAGGGTTGGTGGGTCTCAGGGGAATTGGAAAAGGCACCAAGGCCACTTGGGAATCTTGTCTTTTCCAGCCTAACGGATGAACTACAACTATGACTGCAATTTGGAAGGAGATGAGCCGCCGGGCTGGACATCGCAGGACTTAAACAAATGCGCTCTCTCCTGCCGTTTTTCAAGGTGCATTCGTGTAAGATATCAGGTGCGGTGAAACAATTAATAGACTGATAGAGCTGATTTGTAAGGCAAGCCTAAAGCTGAAAAATGTTTAAAGCGATGTGATCAAAGAGGCAGCTGCACTTATCTCTGCCCCTCGCCTGCTACATACTTCAACCTCTGTCGAGGTAAAATGAATTTAAAGGCTGATTACAGCTCTCCGGAGTGCAACTCTGAATTGATAAAAAGGAAGTATTCATACTAAAGAAGCATATTTGGCAGTTTGCTACAGACACAAGAACAGAGCCTTGCTCGTGTAGTTTTCCAAACAGTATTTTCAATTAACATTACACCTGCAAAAAAATGTTTGCATTGTACCATTAACTAGAGTCACGTAGGAGAGTACATCACACCTAATCGAATCATCTCTTTAATTATCTGTTGAAATACTGATTCACTAAAACAAAAACAAGCAAGCATATGAGAGGATCCAAAACATCAAACAACTTTTTAAACGCAGTCACGTGCCGTTACCAACCTGCTGGCCCCCATCCATCATCCGCCCTTTCAGCCACTGACCACCACCTCAGCACGTCCACATCCAGTTCCTACTTCCCTCAAGAAATCCGATTCTCTGGAAAAGGTCACATAACTGGATCCCAAAGCCCCAAATGGTTAATTTTTGACAGCTCTCACTTTCGCAGGAGAAAATTATGCAAATAACATAAAAAGAACAGATGAGAAAAGTCATTTGCATGTCTTGAGGGTGAGAAAATTCTCATTGCCAGAGAGAAAACTGACGACTGTCCTCTCACAGTGATCCTGAGTGATATGTTCAGCACTTTTTTTTTTCAAGTAGGTCTCACTTGGGACATATGGCATTCCCTTGATGTATGTGTGTGCGTGTGTGTGGGGGGTGAGTGTGCTTGCGTGTGTGTGTTAAAAAGAGGGAGAGGGGAAGAGAGAGAAGCTATATCTACACTGTGATATTTACATATATCTTAGAAAAGCCCCAAATTTCAGTAGGCGAATGGACTAAGCAAAAATAATAGATAATCCATTTGCCTTATAGATTCCCAAATAATTTTTTTTTAATTTGTACCATTACAATACTTTAAAAATTAAATATTTTAAGTATCTCATTAAAATACAAGCTCTTGATGAAGCTCTTTACTATTTGGACAAAGTAAAACTTCAAGGTAACTGAACTGCTGTTACTAAGACAGGTACTCATCCTACTGTGAAAACGGAGATGTCCCTAAAGAAGCCCCAGGAGGAGGTGGGGCTGTAGACTCCCATGCAGAGGCCTCTTGCTCCCTCAGCTGGTGGAGGGTGACAGCTGAACGTGAAGAAACCCAGTCAACCACTTCAGGAGAGGGAGAACAATGTCTGCTGCTGTTAAGCAGGAAACCCATTATCCAATTTTAGACTGGCACAAGAGTAGGAAGGAGGCTGCTTAAATCGAAGTAAATGCATCTTGAGCATAAATTGCAAAAACAAGAAAATGTAACTGCTAATTTCTCCTGAGAGGGTCCCAACTAGTCTTTAACGCAGTACTTGTAAATAACAGTGGGATAGATTCTATGGCTATTATGTGTAGCTGGTCAAGCAGTTAAAGCCCTCCATTTCTCATATTGGTCTGAGTTCCATTCTGAGGATCTTAAACGGTGAACTATTTTTAAAACTTTTTAAAACATTAAGACAGGGCTTATTTTCCTGAACCTTGCCAACACGCAATCATCATCACCAACGAAAACAGGTGCACATGAAATTTTGTGCAGACGATTGGTTCTACCTGGAAACCTCAGGTGTATGAGACTGCACTGATGACACTCTCAAATAATCAGTCTTTCTGTTCTCATAAAATCCAGGGGTCTGGATGGGCACTGTGGCTCACGCCTGTAATCCCAGCACATCGGGAGGCTGAGGTAGGCAGATCACAGGTCAAGAAATCGAGGCCACCCTGGCTAAAATGGTGACACCTGGTCTCCACTAAAATACAAAAAATTAGCTGAGCTTGGTGGCAGGAGCCTGTAATCCCAGCTACTCTGTAGGCTGAGGCAGGAGAATTTCTTGAACCCTGGAAGTTGAGGTTGCAGTGAGCCGAGATCGCGCCACTGAACACTGGCGAAAGACCTGGGTGATTTCGTCTCGGGGGAAAAAATTCAGGGGTCTTTCAAAACTCTAAATGGTTTCAACAGAGAGTATGATGACTCTTCAGTAGTTTTTTAAACCTATATTGAACCACTAATTGATTGCATTGAAAGTTCACACATGAATAACAAAGCAAAATAAGACAATTTTGTTGGGGGAGGGAGGGTAGACAACAGTCACATGAAAATAATAGGCACTGTCTCTTACATGCTTGCTGTGTCAAGTGTTTGGCATGCATGTCAGCTGTAGCTACCCCTGAACCCCTTGGTCCAATCTTGTTAAGAAGGTATTATAATATTTTGTGTTTTTAATCAATTAAGGTAGGGCTCTGAGAAGTTAAGTAAATTTACCGATGTTGCATAGCAAGTATAGAAGAAACTCACAACTAGAAGTCAGGTAACTGTAACTATAAAATTACCAAATATTTGGAAGTTCCCAAATGTTAAAACTGGTAAAAACGCCTACTTCCAACAGAATAGCAAAATTGTCTAGTTTTTTTTGACTTCCAAAAATCATTTTTGCATGTTTAAAAACTGTATTATAACTGATAAAGTAGTGTAACAGTTCTGCTATAAAAAGTTACGTATGTTTTAGCAGAAAATAAAATTCACAAAAAAACTTTAGGCTAAAAAATAGATTCCATCTAGAGCTTCCAAATATATAACTCCATTGGCACAAATTATTCAGTTTCAAATTTTTAAGACTCCCTTCTGCAATTCATTCAGTATCCCACTCAAATATAATAATTACTGCTTTTTAAAACAAGAAAATAGCTCCTCTCTAAGTATATGAGTATCTCAAGAACATTTACAAAACTATATTAGGCCAAAATTATGATGACTTACTATCCTAGTTCTCCAAGTGGCATAATGTAATAGCAAAGCTCAAATGTATGTAGAGCTACAAAGTTTAACTCTGGCTTGTTCATGCTTTATCTACAGGTTTCCTAAAGTCACATGAATCCTACCATTTCATACAGTTCTTTGAAGTTCTCAGACACATCTGAAACTTCACAGAGAAGCATTGTGACCACACTTTTTCAAGGTGTTTAATAAAAGTTCCATCTAAAAAACTGACGATAACGCAAAGTAATGCAACATTTAAACTTTGCCAAGAACTTATTATCGCATTTGATTCTTATGGGAATCCTGTGAAATAGGCTACCATGTGCATTTTTCTCATATTTTAGTGATGAGGAGACGAGGACTAAAAAGAGCAAGTGATTGTCCTTTGGTGTTCAATGGTGGAAAACCTAATGTTCTCCTTTTCACACAAGTCATATTGCTCCTCACTATGTCAATCAAATGTTTATCTGAGTCATTTGTTGACAAAGAGGATCTTAGGCGGCTATCTGAACAAAAGCCACTCTTTCTTCATTCTCTTAGGTTTGTTCCAAACTGTAAATTGTGATTGTAATTTATTGGAGAAAAACTTACTCTGAGCTGACAGGAAACTTGTGATTTATATACACTGGAATAACACCCCTTAGATTTCTTACAGACTTTTCCTAATCTTGGCTATTATTATTTAAATTTCAGATATGTGAAGATGCTTTCCAAATATTAGTCTTATGATTCTTACACAAATAGAATCTTGCTTTTGTATACAATTGTAGATTCAGCTGTTACCTCCCTACCATTCTTGTGGTGGTTTATCAGAACAGATGTTGAAAAATTAGTGTTAGTTTTAAATATATATATATATATATATATTTACCATTTCATACAGTTCTTTGTGTATATATATATATACACACACGCACACATAACATACATACATAAACAAGCCACCTAACTAATAACAAATTGATCTTGCGGCAGCAGCAGCATTGAGCAAATATGAGCAAATACTATCACACAGAAGTTTGCTGAATGCTAATAGATTCTCATGTATTATACATATTTCTGCTTATGTCTAAATCATGGAGGACGAATGACTAAATTCACCAGCCTTCAAGAGAAACTTTTATTTTTGGTTCCAGTTTCACACATATATACTCAAGAGATTAGGATAGGATGAAATTATAGAAAAAACGAAAGCGGCCAGGCGCGGTGGCTCAATCCTGTAATCCCAGTACTTTGGGAAGCCGAGGACGGTGGATCATGAGGTCAAGAGATCGAGACCATCCTGGCCAACATGTGAAATCCCGTCTCTACTAAAAATACAAAAGTTAGCTGGCTGTGGTGGCGTGCACCTGTAGTCCCAGCTACTTGGGAGGCTGAGGCAGGAGAATTGTCTGAACCCGGGAGGTGGAGATTGCAGTGAACCACTGCACTCCAGCCTGGCAGTGGGGCAGAGTGAGACTCTGTCTCAAAAAAAAAAAAAAAAGAAAGAAAGTAGGATAGATATCAGAAAACATAGACTATAGTCAAAATTCTAGCACTAAGTAGCTTTCTAACCCTGAAACATCTAAAAAGCTTCTATTTAATAATTTCATTGGAAAATTTGAGGAAATGAAAGTCTATTATCTCTAAGATTTCAGTCAGTTATGAAAACACATTATCTATTTGACTAATAATTTGTGATGTCCTTTTTACCTAATTCAGAAATAAACAATCAAAAAAGAATTATTGTATCCAAATACATGTCTTCTTCCTTCTTGTATCCTTTGGTGCTCCTAACAAATTATTTTATACTATAAAGAACATTATAGCAAGAATGTGTTGATTTCACAGTTCAAGTAATTAAAAAAAATCAAACAGAAGTTATTGATTTGAAATTTTAAGTGGAGTAGATTAAAAAATTACTAAGGTTGGGAATATTCTTTAAATGTTTTAAAATAATTATAACCTGTTTCTTTAAAAGGTCATGGTTGTTTTATTGCAACTAGAATGGATTTAGCCATTTCTTTATTGTCCTGATCAGTAAAAAAATAAAAGGAAGGTAATTTAATTAAAATGATTTGAGAAATAAAATTGGAGAGCATACTTAAAGCATGGACATATAATATTAATATAGTTTGTGTTTTTAAAACCACATTTCCAATTTAGTAGGCAATTATTTTAAAATAACAAAAAAGCACAGTGCATAATTAAAAGAAATGAAATGGCTTTTGTAGACATAATTGCTTGGCATTTTAGACCTTTCCTGTTAGCTCTGATTTATTCTATTTTGTATGTTTCAGGTATGACTATGAAGTTCAAATAAAATGAAATAAATAACATGCAAAATTTTAAAAATATTAAACTCAGTTTCTATTAAATTCACTGAAAGACACTAAAATTAGTAATGACTAGAATTATACATATAAAACCCCAACCAAACACATTTTTCGCAATGATTTTAAAATGTCATTAAATAAATGGACATATAAAATAATATTGATGAATAATATTGCTCAATGGAAAAAAAGAATATTTATTTCCTTGCTGAGTAGATAGGCTTAGTCTTTTGGAGAGGCAGAAAGGCGGTGGTGGGGTAGAGTGGAATGTGGAAAGACCTGGGAGAACTAATATCAGATGAATTTCCTGTTCACTAAAAAATTTTAGTTACATTCTGACTTAGATTTTCTTATTAATTTATAACTATTTAGCTATATATTTTAGCTATCTATTTAATTATTTAACAAGTTATTACTACAATTAAATACCTATCAGAATAATTAAAATTAAAAAGAAAAAAAGCTCTCATTATGCCAAGTGTTGGCAGTGATGTGAAAAACCTATAACCCTCATACACTGTTCATGGGAATGTAAAATGATGCAATCAATCTAAAATTCATTTTGGTAGACTTTTTAAAATTAAACATATGCCGTCATGTGATGAATCCATCTCACTGCGAAGTATTCTTTCCAAAGAAATAGAAGCATATTTCCATTCAAACAATTGGACACAAATGACCAGTTAGTCACAATGGCTCCACACTGGGGAAAAAAAAAATGTCCATCCATAGGTGAGAGAATTAACTGTGGCACATTCAGAGAATGGAATACTTCCTGGCAATTAAAAGTAACCAACTCCTAGTACACTCAACATGAATCACAAAATGATCAGTGCTGATACAGAACAAGCCAGAAACAAGTACTTTACTAGTATATAATTACATTTCTGTAGAATTAAAAAATATGGAAATGTATCTGTAGTGCCAGGAAACAGGTTAGAGGTGAAAACAGGTTACAGTGACAGAAAACAGGTAAGTGGTTAGAGGTGAATCAGGTTGGAATGAGGAATGGCAGAGGTCCCAGGAAACCCATTGGGACAATGGAAATGTTGGGTGTCTTGACTATGGTGGCGGTTTCGCAGGTGTATACATGTGTCAAAACCCATCTAATTTGCACTTTAAATATGTGCAGTTTATTGTATAAAAAATGTGGCACATATACACCCTGGAATACTCTGCAGCCATGAAAAAGAATGAGTTCATGTCCTTTGCAGAGACATGGATGAAACTGAAAACCATCATTCTCAGCAAACTGACACAAGAACAGAAAATCAAACACCAAATGTTCTCACTCATAAGTGGGTTTTGAACAATGAGAACACATGGACACAGGGAGGGGAACATCACACATCACGGCCTGTCGAGGGATGGGGGGCTACAGGAGGGATAGCATTAGGAGAAATACCTAATGTAGATGATGGGGTGATGGATGCAGCAAACCACCGTGGCACCTGTATACCTATGTAACAAACCTGCA
>NW_016107350.1:1960138-1968912 GCF_001604975.1 Cebus imitator | reverse complement strand
ACCCCAGAACTTGAAGTATAATAAAAAAAATTTAAAAAAGAAAAAAATTATATATCAATAAAGTTGCACAAAACCTCACATCTTCCTCATTTCTGTTTTAATAAAACAGGATAATAATTGAGTTTATAATAGCATATTATATTCATAATAACAATCTATATGCCTTTAATTCTGATTTCTATTTTCTAAAGAAACCACATTGAAGGTGGAATAAAATCACCTATTTTATATTTCCAACAGTTTCTTAAATTGTATAGAGCATTTCCCATTCAATCATATTTTAAGACAACTTTAAAGTTAATGTCCTAGTATCTATCCAGATAATAGTTCAGTAAAATTTTATATAGGGAAATAAAGTGCCATTTCAAATCAAACTATGATGGCTGTGAAATGCTTAATTACTTTTTGACACACATATATCATTGTCCATTTGTTCTTAACTTCTCCATAATGTGCATGGAAACACTGCTCTAGCATATCTTCAGCATCTATGACACAGCAGGTGACACTAAATTACAGAAAAATTATTGGGCTTTCTCAACCTCTAACTGCATGTGACAGGCATTAAGATGAAAACACTTTCTATAGCATCATAAAGTTTATATTGTTACAGAGTGGCTCTAAACGGATCTTCCTCTTCTTATTTACTTATTTACTAAATTGAACTTTTCTTTGGATTTCATGGTGACTCTATGAACCTCTGAATACCATGTTTCATTCTCCTCTCAGTTACACTGACTGTAATACCCAGTTTCCTCTCATGTCAACTGTTTTTTTTTCACTCTCAGCAAAAGTCAATAATTTGCTGCCACATCATAAGGAATAGGTGACTGCTATCTGCCTTGCCTATTTTCTTTATTAAAATAATTTAAACTCTGCAGTAACACAGGGTTTTAATATACACCAGGCCATTGGTGAGCAGTCTGAAAATAACATCTTTATTACTTCTGTACATCAAATATATAGATTCTAATTGTTGTAATAATGGTAAAATAATGGTAAAAATATCAGATATTTTGATATTTCACTGCCTAGGATTGAAACAGCACAGCAACAAACAGCAATTATGAATCCCTGGGCTAGATGATTAACCCATATTTTCCTGAGTTTTCTCAGATGAAGAAAGATGATAACAGAGTTTGAAATGAATTAGTGCAGTTGGAGTAGTAAGATGAAATGAGTTACTAGCTACACAGCACTAAGAAGGTAACTCACAAATGAGCTACCAGCTATAATTATTAGTTAAAATGGACAATATGGAAATGATGTGTACCCCCAAATAAACCTTTGTTTTAATTGTAACGATTATGTCCAGTTGGATGCAGGCTTAACATATATCACCAATTTTTATGTCATGAATCCGTGAGGACATTTTTTCCCACTAAAAATGTAAAATATTATACTGTACATTTTTAGAAGGAATGTCAAAAATACAATAAGAAAGTGCTGATGGACATGTACAGTGCTATATCTCAGGAGAACAACTTTGACATTTGTAATAAAATGGCAAGTGTTTGCGCATGCATATGTGTGTGTGCATGTACATAAATTGCATAAATTGGGTGATTCTACAGACGTTATTGAGAAAATATTGTGCATTGCATCATTGTGTATAATAGTGAGAACCTGAAAACTCTAATGCATTTTATTGATTAGACATAAATATGAAAGTTTCAGAAATGAATGCATCCATTAACATGTTCTAGAAATATATTTTTATCTATAAAAAATAAATTTTTATCTATATTTTTTTCACATTATTTTTATAAAAAGCAGATTACATCCCAACATAAGCCTGTTTATATACATTTTTAAAGGAAGATTATTCATCATGAGAAACTAATATTTTTTGATTGACATTGTCATTTTGGTGGTTAACTCACCATTCTTTCCTTGTTTATAAAAAGTGTAAGCTTGAGAAAATAAATAGAAGAAATAATTCTTCTTTTATTTATCTCTTCTAATTCCAATACTTTTTTGCTTTGTATATATGTCTACATATACAAAGGAAGAGAAGGATATAATTTAGATAACTACATAAAATTCAGGTTTAAATGTTGTACATTAAAAAGATACCTGACTTCATTCTAGGTGGATACTGATTCTTTCACAGATGAATTTCCAATGTCATTGGTGGTTGCATGAACAGAAATAGTGCAGTCCCAGTGCCTTAGGGCTGACTGGTGACATGAACTATATTCTCAAATCTACTTCATTCCTTTCAATCAAAGATGGGTACAAATCAAGAAAACGGATTCTAATCCCAGAGAGAAACAGATCAGCTACTGTGTAGAGTTATGGCTCTGAGAAGATAAATGATAAAGGTAAGAACTGATTTCTATCTTCTTTTTTGAAACACATCTGCAATATCATTATCACATGACATTTTATCTTGCTTTGGCTCTAAGTGACTTAAGGATAATGGCACTTAACTTGAGAATTAAGTCTTGTAGAATCTACTAAGTAGAATTATGAACTTGGGCTGCGCTCACGCTCCTGCTAGTAATATAAAATGTTGATATTATTTTATTGTAGACTTCACAAAGAGGTTAGCTGGGCAATAACATCTTAAATTGATTCCAGCATCCACCACCCCCATTCTCCATGTCCTACTGATAGTGGTCAAGAACAACATCTAAAGATATATTATTTATTATAAAGCTTTAATAATTGATATGTCACTCATTTGATCAAAAGAAACTTCAATAGTCCCCAGTTGCTTATTGGATAAAAATGTAAATTTCTTGTATATAATTCAAAATTCTCCTTGATCTGCCTGTAAAGTGATTTCCTACAATTTCAAAGATAAAAGCCAGTCTTCTTACCTTAATTGTTATCAGAATATAATTTTTCAATCTCAGTTTTTATTCCTAAGGCTTGCCTGACTTCTTCCCAAACTCCAACATGTGTTTAAATACAATGACCTATACTATTTGATGGCTCTCAGAATGTTTAATGTAAGTACTAGATATAAAATAACCACTTAGTAAATATTTGCTGAGCAAATGGTATAATGCCCTATTGAATAAAGTATTGGCTTTCTATAAATGACAGGTGTTTACCTGTTCCACCATTGTACTATTCTGTTTAAAAGCAGCACAGAAAAAATCTTTGGGGAATTAGATTTCCAGATGCTTCTGCTCTGCTTAGGAATATGAAAGCTACCACAATTTACCACACCAGAACTATTTTCATTTAGTAAAGTTCTCTCAAAGGAGCTACAAACAAAGGACCATTTATCTTTATCTCATAGAATTATTTTTTCTTCTCTAAAGATCAAGAATTAGGTTCTTGATTTCTTGCAGAAAACATGAGTTATTTGAGGTGCCTTTTATGTTGTCATATTTTATAATGACAAGCCAACTTTTCAATTTAATTGAATGCTTTTCAATCTCACTGAGTTTGTACTCTTCTTCACTTAAAGAATGAGTTATTTTTTTCTTTAATAAAATTGTCATTTTGTTTTTTTATACATTCTAAAGCTGTTATGGATATAGAAATATCAAAACCATGTATTATTAATAAACATTTCTTGAGAAAATTAATATTTCATAATTTATAGCTTCATTTATAATTAAAGCATACAATTTATTATATTAATGATGGGGCAAACATACTTTCAGTTGGTTGTAGGATGATGGATTGTGGTAAAACTAAGTTACTACACTCTGCTTTTACTAGCTTTAATTAAGAAAAAAAATAGATAAGAAACTCACTCTAAAGCAAGATGAGTTAGTAATAATTTAAATACGTAAAGATTCCAATGAGAACAAAAGTAACACTTTTACGACTAATCTGAAGTAATTCTAATTATTCCAGAATTATTACAGTGCAAACTTTTATTTTATCTACAATGCTTATATTTAATATGAATTTCTTTTTATGATGAACTTGGATTACTTTTTTTTTTTAGATGGGGGTCTCTCTGAGTCACTAGGCTGAGGTGCAGTAGCATGATCTCGGCTCACTGCAACTTCCTCCTCTTGGGTTCAAGTGATTCTCCTGGCTCAGCCTCCAGAGTAGCTGGGACTATAGGTGCAGGTGCCATCATGCCCAGCTAATTTTTGTATTTTCAGTAGAAATGAGGTTTCATCATGTTGGCCAGGATGGTCTCGATCTCTTGACCTCATGACCCACTGGCCTCGGCCTCCCAAAGTTGGATTGCTTTTAAAGTGAGCAACTTGAGAGAAAAATTCAAGCTGTTCTTATTTGAAGGTTGACATATCATTAAATGGACATCTTAGCAAAGGATCTCTGAAAGACTGCTCTCAGAATCATCTACTTAGTTCAGTGTATTTCAGAAGAGGTAGGGAAATAGGCTACTTCAAAACAACAGCTATGTTAAAGTTCTGATGTTTTGGGGGTTAATCGTTAATGCTAAGCAGATATATAGTTTGGTAACAAACAAGAGTGACTCAGGGATGCAAATGAGTCCTCAAGCTGGCTGAAGTCAAGGTGCCATTGAGTTGTTTTATAATGAGAGGTGGCATAATATATTGGTTATATAGAAGACACCAAGAAAAACCAGGTTGATCACAGTCTTAAAAAATATGTGTCTGATTTAGTTTAAAGGGTCAGCCTTATCAGAAATTTTTGCTGGTTTGTTTTGCAGGTGATGTAAACCTAGGAATGGGGCTGCATCATTTGTTTTCTTTTTCTTTTTTTTTTTTTTTTTTTTTTTTTTTNTTTTTTTGAGACAGAGTTTCACTCCTGTTGCCCAGGCTGGAGTGCAATGGTGCAATCTTGGCTCACTCCAACCTCCACCTCCTGGGTTCAGGTGATTTTCCTGCCTCAGCCTCCCGAGTAGCTGGGATTACAGACATGCACCGCCACACCTGGCTAATTTTGTATTTTTAGTAGAAATGAGGTTTCACTGTGTTAGCCAGGCTGGTCTCGAATTCCTGACCTCAGGCAATCCACCCACTTCAGCCTCCCAAAGTGCTGGGATTACAGGTGTGAGCCACTGCACCAGGCAGGGCTGCACCATTAAGTCAGTGACTTAATCGATGACTTGGGAACACCCAGCAGAAAGATTTTATGGTGAAATTTTACATTAGACATCCCCACTGTTGTTGTTATGCAAGTGAGATCTACAAAATGCACACAGGAGGCGGGGCATTCTCATGACAAGAGATCTGTTCTCATCTAGAGGAGTATTGGCTCATCTAAGTACTCCAGGCAGTTGCTCCTCAGCATTCGAGGAATGCTGGGGAACACACTAAGTCAGAAGAAGGCAGCCTCACTGATGTAGGAGAGGTCTGTGAAAAACTGCTGTGTCTGTAAGAGCCGGGCTGAGAGACAATATTCTGGTGATAAACAACACGATGTCCAAAGAACAGAGCAAGGTCAGGGTTGAGTATTATCAGTGGAATTGAACCGCAAAGAAGGTTAATCCCATAGAGGAGACATTCTAGAAGAAACCTGCCATTATCAGAAAGTCCATCACTGTCACTGAGCAATAGAGGCAGATTTCCAGAAGAGAGGCAGGTAGGAAATAATTGGGGACACAGGGACCCTGCTAACAGCTACTTAGCAGAGCCTCAATCCTTGCACACAAGTGAGTAATTGAAAGTTTTCTAGGTAGAGTAACCTTAATTATCTTAGGGCAACTTTCCCCAAATTAACAGTGTTAGGGAGTGGCTTATCTGAAACAGAAAACCAGCAATTCCTCTAGATCCTGCTCTTAGAAATGGAGCCCTACAGGTACTCTGCTTCCATAATTTGTTCTTTTTATTGTTATGTACTTTTCAAAGAGAGTTTGCACACATTATTTCCCTTGAGAATGGAAGTAATGTCTAAGGTGAGCAACATGAATTATTACATGAACAAACAAAAATTCTGACCTCAGGCAGAAAAGAAACAGGTGCACCCTGCATGAGGTCAATTGTATAATAATTTTAAAAATGATAAACCAAACTAAAGTTTGTTATCATCTATAACAAAAGAACATAAAACAATGGGGTATTGGTTTATCATTTTTAAAATTATTAAGGACCATGTAAAAAATGTTTTAGAATTTGACGCAAAAATGCAAAATTGAGGATATTAAGTAGGTACTTATGTAGTTTTTTAAAAGATAACCAATAAAATATGTGTTATATATATATATATATATATATAAATAAAATAAAAATTATGTATGTGAGTTATACAAAAACAAGCAGAAGGTCATATTTGACCCATGGGCTGCAATTTATCCACTTTGAACTATACCAGTACTGACTGGAATCAGTTGTCAGCAATAACAATTTAATTTAACAGTGATTAGTTGAATAGTACATCTCTTTTGCTTAATTAAGTTGCATTTTGTATATAAAAAACTTACATGAGTTTTGATTTACACATAAAAATTGTTACAAAATAGCATAAACATTTTATTTACAAAATATATATTATATATTATAAAATAGTATGGAAGATTTTTCCCAAAATTGTATCTCTAAATTTTAAGTACATTAATATGTTTATTTCAAATTAAAAAGACCCGTCAAATGCAAACCCTTTCAAAAAGAACTTTATCATGACTCACAGTAAAATTGATTTATATTTAAGTATTTTTCCATCATCGTTAAAATTTGTGGGTTGGAATAATGCCATAATATATCTCATAGCTTTTCCAAAAATTGACCCACGCCAGTGAGATAGCTGAAATCTTTACCCTAACAATTTGGTTGCACACTCTGTCTGTGATATTCCCAGAAAATGGTGACTTTGTGACAATTTTAGTGATTATGTTCTATTAGAATGATGTAGAAGGACAGCTAAGTTTATAAATATAAATAGTATAGCGCATTAACATGTTTTTTTTCCTCAGAAAGAATTTGACCTAAGCATGTAGGCTCTGGAGAAATGTTTTGTATTCAAATACAATGGGAAATATAATGGGAAATAAATCCCAAATATAATGGGAAATAAGTCACGTTGTGCTTCCCAGTTTCCAGGCCTTCATATTCTCCATGAATAAATGATGAATCAAAGACAATATCAACAATTGTTGCTAATACAACTGAAATGACATTAAAAATCACAAAAAAATGGTTAGCACTATTCCATAAGCTTTCCATACCTTTTATTTTGAAAGTTTTAAGACAATCCCACCATTTTCTGAGAAAAGTTTATTGATGAAACACTTTTGTAGATAAACGGATAATCTTTCTTTCTCCTCTTATTTGTACTTTTCAAAATTACCCAGGAAAAAGAAAGTGTCAGTTTGTCATGATTTGGATATGATATGTGAATTGCAGTGATCTTTGCGAAGGCTTGAATTCGGTGTCCATGTGAAAAACAACAGATTCACTCTAAGAATTACGTCAACCATAAAACCAAATTAATAAGCAATTCCTGTCTATATCATAGCACATTCCAGGTCTTTTTTTCTGAATGTTAACAAACACCGCATTAACTAGGACAAATATGCAAGAATGTGGCACCTTGTGTTGGACCTGACACTATTTTACTACCCTGATTCTCAACACCAATAAATAGCTCTAGATGAAGTATGTGTTGACTTTGAATTGACAGCAATGTTAAAAGGAGGTTATAATATATGTAGAGATAATGTCACTTGTGCTATTGGTGTCTACCCGTTTTGCTCTTCAAATTAAAATATGTAAGTGAATGATAATTCCTAAAATATCATGACAGTGAGGTAATCTGCAATGCTACCAAGAACTTGGTCACACTCCTTCTGGATGTATTCAACACTTGAATATACCTAATGGATTAATAAATCAATGAAAAAAGGGAAGTGCTGGCTTTGATAGAGTATATTGACCCTGGGAAGAAAAGCAATTCTTTTGTTTGTTCAAAAGACCAGAACTGGCTGGGCAGGAGGATCACATGAGTTCAGGAGTTCATGACCAGCCTGGCCAACATGGTGAAACCCTGTCTCTACTAAAATTACAAAAATTAGATGTGTGTGGTGGCACATGCCTGTAGTCTCAGCTACTCAGCAGGCTGAGGCAGGAGAATAGCTTGAACCCTGGAGGCAGAGGTTGCAATGAGCCGAGATCGCACCACTGCACTGCAGCCTAGGCGGCAGAGTGAGACTCTCTCTCACAAAAAGCAAAAGTGGTCATGATTGTTTATAGGTCAACTTGGCTACCTAGAGACCCAAGCTATGTAATCAAACACTGATCTAGGTTTTGCTGTGAAAGTGTTTTGCAGATGTGATTAAAATCAATAATGATCTGACTTTAAGTAAAGGAGAGTATCCTAAATGGGTGGGCTCAATTCAATTAGTCGAAAGGCTTTAAGGGCAGAGCTGAGGCTTCCTTGAAGAAAACGAAATTCTGCTTGGAGACAGCAGCTTCAGCTGGTGCCTCCAAATCCCAGCCTGCCCTTCCGGATGGTTTGCCCTACAAAGGCTGGACTTGCCTAGCCAGCTCCTACATTTTCATAAACCAATTCCTGGCAAGAAATATCTTAATATATATGTATATCCACTGAGTCTTTTTCCCTGGGTAATCCCAACTGAGACACCTAGACACTCACTTGATTAAAGATTTAAGAAAACTTTCTGCAAAATTCTCAAAGGGAAAGTGAATCATTTATAATGTTAACATCAAATGTATAGTGGTTGGCCTCCAACAATAAGAACAACAACAGCAGCAGCAGCAATGAAAACTAAACATCTGGGGATCGGGAGTATCACATGAAACAGAATATGGAATAACATCATCAGACATAGAATATTCATGACCTTCAGTTTGGAAAATAAACTTGGCACCCCCTTTAGCAAATTTTCCACAATCTTCCATTTTCTTTTCTTTTCT
>NW_016107350.1:1935263-1960023 GCF_001604975.1 Cebus imitator | reverse complement strand
AAGGGCGGACCTCTCTATTCTCTGTATCCTTCTCCTATCTGTTTGTGGAAGGCAGAATCCTAAGATGATCCCAATGACCCTCCCCCTTGGATAATAGCAAAGGAATATTTCCAGATGTAATTAAGGTTATGGTGAATCATAAATAGGAGATTATCGTGGTAGTCCTAATTTAATTAAATGCAGCACTTAAAAGCACTATTTTCTCCAGTTGGGGGCAGAAGAGCAAGACAACAGAAGAGGGGCTGTTGCTGACTTAAAGAAGCACAGAACCAGAGAGTGTAACCTGTGCTATCTGAGAGAGACTCCCAGCTGACAGCAAGCAGGAAAATGGGGACCTCCATGCTATATCCCTAGGAACTTAATTCTGCCGACAACCTGAATAAGCTTGGAAACTGATTCTTTGCTAGAGCTCTGACTTCAATATTTCTATACCCTAATCAAAAAGAAATATGAGATGACAAACGGGCGTCCCTTTATGCCACAGAGTTTGTAGTAATGTGTGACACAGCATAAGGAAATGAACACAGTGTCTACTGTAAGACATTTTATTTTCTCCAGCATGCAGAACACATTGTCTTTCTTGTTGTGTCACAAATGTTTAGCATAGTATCCAGCACATACTGTACGTTAAATGTATGTGGCTCAATTACGTGAATGAAGGGGATGCCAGAGAGGGCCTTAGTGTCTGTGCTTTTAGTGGCTTAGAACTGGCCTCTTTTGGTATATGTGGCCTCACTATAATACAAGTAGAAGAAAGAGTGAGACAGGGTACTCCCAGTTTTTAAGAAAATATTCATAGATGATGTTTCAGTAATACCATGTGTATTCTTATTCCATTTTACTTTTCGTTGTGTGAAAAATCGTACACAACTTAACATATCTAGATTCATCAGGACCAGGGAAATTATGATAATATAAAAAGGCATCCCAATTGCATGACATTGGATTATAGAGGAACTAAACACACACAGAGTGGAGTTGTCCAGAAGTCTGGGTGCTCTTGAATTTGTATTAATCCAAATCTGTTAAGTATTCTACCATAATGAAGGAGAAAAAATGCACATAACTAAGGCAAGTGGAAGGGGGGCACTAGACACTCAGAGATCCTGTGGGTATTGAATCACATGAATCAGTTTACACAGATGATCAAAGACCCACATACATCATCTTTTAAAATAGAAAAATGTCAATAATTACTGAATTTTGAACGCTTGGCAAATAATTTGGCCAAGAAATTATTTTGTTTAATTTTTTCAGGTCTTTCTCTAGTATTTCTTACAGTTGATTAATTGGCAAATTCCTTATAGTGGGAACTTTGAAGAACAGCTACACTTGAAACCTTAACTAGTATAATTTAGATCCCTTGAGAAAATAATCTTGCATGAGAAACAGGGTATCTCAGTGCAATAGACCTTTTCTACAATTAATTATAATATATTCTTTTTCATATGTTCAAAACACTGGGAAATTTCAAAGATATTAAAACAAAACCAGTGGAAAGTTTGTGATTCTCTAGTCCTCTTGCTGCCTCCATTCACTTGCCATCCTTAACCCTTCAGTCGCCATCATGGCCGCAGGAGGCTGTGTCTGAAACACAAATTCCCTTGTCATTTGGAAACAGAGTAATTCCAGTGGGGTGACATGGCACACTTGGGTATGTTTTCAGAAGTACTGTGAATGCTTTCAGGTTGTCTTAGATTAGGATGGAGTTCACGTTCATCACAGTTCCACACCTGTCACTTTTTCCATAGGCAGCAGAGATTTAGACAGTGCTGGGGTTTGCTCAAATTTCAGCTTTTCTATTTAACAAGCTTGGGATAAGTGAGTTCACTTCTCCAAATGTCAGCGTTTTTTTGTTTGTTTTTGTTTTTTTGTTTTTTTTTTTTTCAGCTGGAGTCTCACTCTGTTACCAGGCTGGAGTGCAGTGATGCAATCTCGACTCACTGCAACCTCCGCCACCCTGGTTCAAGCAATTCTCCTGCCTCAGCCTCCCTCCTGAGTAGCTGGGACTACAGGCACATGCCCCGACGCCCAGCTAATTTTTTTATTTTTAGAAGAGACAAAGTTTCACCATTTTGGCCAGGATGGTCCCAATCTCTTGATCTCATGATCCCCCCACCTAGCCTCCCAAGTGCTGGGATTACAGGCGTGAGCCACCACACACGGCTTATCTCAGTTTTAAAATTGGTAAAATGGAGATGTAATAGTAACTACATTTAGAATATTTATGAAGGTGAAATGAGCTAATTTCAGTAAAGCAGTCAAGAAAGCACCATTAACATTTAGTTAATAATAGTACCTGTTATTTACTAATATTATTAATAATATAGCTTTAATAATTAGCAGTATTATTATAAAACACAGACACAAATACAAAATATCTCAAAAAGACATTGGCCAAATATAACACCAAGGCAGCATGTGATATGTTCATATCCCACCTACCACAGATTTCAGAATATGGTGGGTGTAGAAGTGTTAATTTTCCCCCTGCTATGTAATATGAATATGAAGCTTTGCATATTTTTTATATTACCATGTTAACATTTAGTAGTGGGTAAAACATATTTCTAATGAAAAACTGCAGATTATCTCTCTGTGTGTAAATGTTATCCTTTTCAGTTCTGACAAAAATAAGTAAACAGATAAATAACTCGTGTTTTATAAAAGAATACTATCAATCATTTACTTTCCTGATATCTGATAGTCAAAAAAGGAACTCAGTTTGATATGATGTAGTATGTATTTTTCTCATGAGACTGAGGAATTCTGCTCTGCTCTCACTAATGAAAACACAAGCATGATTCTAATTAGCCTGAATGTGCCCTGGAAACACATAAATCCCTTAATCAGATATGAGAGAGGAAGTCTGGTCACCACCTCTAAATGCCAAATTTATTATATTTAAAAAAAATCTATTCTTTCTTCTAATTAAAATTATAGCCTCCATAATGAACATAACATAATTAAAGATAAAATAAATCAGTCAAAGAAGTGCTTTTTGTTTCACTACATTAAAAACCTATCTAATAGTTATATTAATAACACTGCTCTTACATCTCCTCGGAAGGTGTTAAGTTGTTAATAATTACAGGGACTATAATTCTTCAAGTAAGTATCCTCCCTTCGGGTGAGTATATCTCCACAAAGCCACTAAACTACTGTGAAAAATTTCACACTGTCCAATTCATAGCAATTACCTCAACATCCACTCCCAGTAAATTTACAAATCCTTTTTCTTTATTTAGTATATTTCACTGTCACTCTGAGGAACTTTCTCTTTCTTAGTAATGGTACTTAAGCTTGCTCCCAAAATCATCTTTATTATGGTGTCTTTCATTTTCATAATTGGAATAGAGATGGATACTTATACGCATTCTTCTATTTAATCATCTTGATATCACTTCTAAAATCAAATGCACCTGCAATTTACTTTTACTTATTTTTTACTGCCTTTCACAAAAAAATGAGTAGACAGTAAGTCTAACATAAGATTTTAGGCTGTGTTGGCATAATGCTGAAAAAGCACAAAAGTAATTTCAAATCATCGAAATTACATGAATGCTTCAGGTGGAATGTCAATCATTCAGTTATTTGGTAAAATACTGTTTTGCAATGATGTTTATGGCATCAGAAAAGTAGCTCCCCCTTAACTTGTAAACTTTTGCGTATTTTTCTCTGATTGATTCATGGCCACCATTTTTCTGATCCTTTGGAAAACTTTGATTTACTTAACATTTTAAGCCCACATCTGAAATGCATGTCCTGTAGTGGCTGACCATGTTCCATCTGCCGTTTCTCCTGCACTCCAGATACTCTGTGTTTAATGTCTTTTGCATCAACACTGCCAGAGTCTTGAAGCCAGGGTAGCTGACGTTTTCTAATTCATACAGACACACGATACATATTTACAGATTACTCTAAATAATAAAGTATTTGTTACTTTTTCTCAGGTGACACTGTAAAGATTATTAAATCAGTGAAAAGCTATGTCTATTAATAAATAGTGAGAGTAGGACTAAGCTGCTATAAAGACATACTGATTTAGGAAAATTGATTTGAAACAATTATTTGGCTATTAAGAAATGTAAAAATACATAGTTCAACCGCATATTGGTGTCTTGTATGAAAAGCTCAATTTGTTAGTAAGCGTATGCAGACAACCCAACATCTGCCCATTCCCCAACATACTCAATGAAAAAAGAAAAATTGAAAGGAAACAAATTACTATGTTTTATTCTCTACGTTTCAAAGACAAAAGGAAAATGACTGAGAGGTTGGGAAAGAAAGCGAATTTGTGATTGCTTTCTGGTACCACACAATACATATTATTGTTATTTTTCTAGTATCCTTAGTATCACATAAGAATTGGGTGGATTGTGCTGTTCACATTCTCACCACTTCCATCCACAAGAAAGTGGCTTCATGCCAAAGGAGTCTCTGTTTTGTTTGAAAATTATTGTCAAGTAAATGAAATGTCATAATCCTTTTTTTTTTTTTTTTTTTTTGAGACAGAGTCTTGATCTGTCACCCATGCTGGAGTGCAGTGGCGTGATCTCAGCTCACCGCAACCTCTGCCTCCTGGGTTCAGGCCATTCATCTGCCTCAGCCTCCCAAGTAGCTGGGACTATAGGCGCACACCACTATGCCCAGCTAATTTTTGCATTTTTAATAGAGATGGGGTTTCACTATGTTGGCCAGGATGGTCTCAATCTCTTGGCCTTCTGATTTGCCCTCCTCAGCCTCCCAAAGTGCTGGGATTACAGGTGTGAGCTACCTGCCTTGCCCATAATTCTTTAATCTCCAAGATGGAGGAAGACTATACAAAGCATTTGCATATCTTCTCTAATTCCTCCACCCTATTGAAAGAAAAGGGTATAATTCTAACTTATCATCTTTTTTTTTTTTTTTGAAACGGAGTTTCGCTCTTGTTACTCAGGCTGGAGTGCAATGGCGCAATCTCGGCTCACCGCAACCTCCGTCTCCTGGGTTCAGGCAATTCTCCTGCCTCAGCCTCCTGAGTAGCTGGGACTACAGGCCGCACCACCATGCCCAGCTGATTTTTTGTATTTTTAGTAGAGACGGGGTTTCACTGTGTTGACCAGGATGATCTAGATCTCTTGACCTCGTGATCCACCCGCCTCGGCCTCCCAAAGTGCTGGGATTACAGGCGTGAGCCACCGCGCCCGGCTAATTTATCATCTTTATCAGACTTAGGAATGATGAAGATGAAGGAATAGCAGATAGTAAGTCACACTAACATGGTCAGATTAGGGTGTTCTTTTACTGTTTTCAAATTGCTATGCCATATTCTTGTGACTTAAATTGCAATGTACACAGAATATGGGGAAATAGGACTATATTCTTATGCTAATGATTCTTACGACACTTGGAAATTGTATAAAGAAACGGAACCTATTTTATGACAATCATAAAATTTTAATCTCTAGTTCCTATTTACATTCTATTTTAATGTGTTGTATCAGTATGTAACAGAGTTATCTAAAAAATAATAAAGACAAAAATTCCCAGTTTACAATAGTGATTATAGCTTATAAATTAGACCAAGAATTTTGAATAAAACCACATATATTGGCTGAAATTTACTCCAACTTCTGTGGAGTGAGATACTATTAAGCACAGATTACAGAGAATTTATGAAGAATAACTATGGTTTTCTTAATTATTTTAATGATTATTTCCTTCTTTTTAATTTAATAGGTATTCAACACACTGTTCATTAGGGGATTGTATGTTTAATACTACTAATAAAATTAAATGAAAAAGATATACAGTACCATTAAAATAGCAAGTAAGGAAAATGCTAGTGCTAAAATAACTCTTTATTTAGTAGGTACTAAGAGATACAAATGAAAACCATATTTCATGAGGTAACTCTTCTACTGAAAACTATTACACTATGAGGTATATTTATCTCTTCCTCCTTATAGAGGTATAAACACAAAGTATGTTTTTAAATCATAAATTATACTCATTATGGGATGTTAAAAACTGGCCTCTAAATAAACAGAACATAAAACTGCAAAAATTCTACAGCTTTACCATATGTGAAAACAAAAATAAAACTTTTATTTGATCTGCTCAAATTGCGATGATAAAATGAACCATCATTATGAATGAATGATCTGTATACAAATCTAAATAATTACTAAATAAAATCTTATTTCATGGAAACTTATGTATGAGATGCAATAAAGGATTTACATTGTACATGAAGAAACAGGCACATTTCTTGAAGAGGAAAGAGGATAAAAAAGAATACAACTATTTTAGAAGATACTTTATAGATTCTCTAAAATGTTAATGAAGTTTTTTTTGTAATAGCCATTTAAATATAATCTATAAAGATTAGTCATTTACATTCTTAGGGATCACAGAAATATGCTGTGTTTTATAACATTTCATATATGTTTCTATTAAATAAAAGGAAAATGTACTAGTTTACTTTCTATTTGTTATTTGTGTGCTTAGTTTGTATTTAATCTTAATAAATATATAAAAACAATATTTTTGAATTTTGAAACAATAGAAAATCCCTCCTAAGAATTTTAAATATTTTCCTAAGAACCATATGTAACAATAGTATTTTTTTACAATGCTATTTTGAAGTATTTCTTAGATCAGCTTGAAAGCAATTTTGAGTTATAAAATCATATAACTGTATCATGTCTCCTACAAATAATGTTAAGATAAAAATGTTAAGAACTAGTTGATAAAAAGTATTTAGTACAGTTATTTTAAATGTTTCTATTTCTTACTAATAACTGCATAATTAACACAGAATCATTGCATCTAGCAATGATATTTGAGATGACATCAATGATGCCAAAAGAACGGTTATTAAGAAAGTACTCTAAATTTTTAATTCTGATTGTTTAATGAAATGATTCAATATTGAAATATGGTACTAGACATGATTATTTTAATTTCCAGAAGATTCTAATACACTGAAGAAAAGGAAATACTTTATCATCATTGTTGAGAAGAAAGCGTCTCTCTCTCTATGTCTAACTCCTAGCACTTACATTATCAATTTAATAGTTAAGTTTCTACTATCAGAAATACCCAAACCATTCTGTATGTGACTATTTTATATAAGACTTAGGGACCATGGAGTATGGCTGAAAGGAAACCTTGCTCATGTACAAAGTCCTGAATGCTTTAAACAAAGTCTAACGTATGCCTTGCTCCTATGTCCAGTAAACTGGAAGCATCATCTCAAGCCCACAGTTTACTAATAAAAATGTCATCTGTAAGTCAATGTTACTGCTTCTTTACTGTTTGATATAAAAATAAAACAATATTAATGTGAGTGATCAAACACCAAATGTCATTTCTTCAGAGTCAGAATGATGTTTTATACTCTCCTAAGGTACAGTATTTCTGAACAACAGGAACAGCAACATTTTATCAGTGCCATGGCTATATTTTTGATAGTGAATGATATAAAGTTGGACAAGGGAAACTAGATAAGGCCTATAAATTCCAAGACAACACACAGATAGGCGACTTATATTTTACAGAAGTTTAGTTGGAACTAAATAGGTTGACACTTTTCTGTCCTAGAGTCATAGCCCACTTTGACATGCCACCAAAGTGACAGTATTCCATCACTTGAAATGATAACCAATACATGGTCCAAACGGTGCAATTTATTATTAGCTTTTTGTGATCAATTTGGATTAGTTTATACAAAACAAAAGGCTTATGTGTACATTTTCAAAGTCTGACATGGAAAAATTATGAAGGAAGCAAAAAATACTATGACAGTTGTGAGTTTTCCTCCTTTTTTTTAAAAAAATAAATCTATAGTCTTTCAAACTCATTTGTCAGCAAATATCTTTTTATAGAACCCTTTTTGAATATTTAATTAAATAATGGTTACAACATAGTACACATAAAAATTAAACAATAAAAGAAAACATACAAAGGGAGCCATACCTATACTGCCTGATATGGTTTGGGTGTGTCCCCACCTAAATCTCAACTTGAATTGCAGCTTCCAGAATTCTCACGTGTTGTGGGAGGGACTCAGGGGAGGTAATTGAATCGGGGGGGCTGGTCTTTCCTGTGCCATTCTCATGATAGTGAACAAGTTTCAAGAGATCTGATGGATTTATCAGGGGTTTCCACATTTGTTTCTCTCTGATTTTCTCCTTCTGCTGCCATGTCAGGAGTGCCTTCCACCTCCCACTATGATTCTGGGGCGTCAAGTCATGTGTATCTGTAAGTCTAGTTAAACCTCTTTTTCTTCCCAGTCTTGGATATGGCTTTTTCAGCAGCATGGAAATGCACTAATACACGGCCTTTGAGCAGTATCTATCCATATACCTTTATATGTGAATGTGCATATATATATTTATGTATGTATGTGTGTGTAGATATTTATGTGTCTATCCATCTCTGTTTCTATATTTTGCTTTTCTAAGAAATGCACAAAACTCAGATGCTATAAAATACACAAACGTCAATATACAACAGAAAATCATAAAAATACAAATAACTTAGAATAAATATTTTCCTTCCATTTGAAAGACAGACGGATTTTTTTGTTTTTATTAAACAAATGTTTGGGCAAACCAATAAAGTCCCACAATTCAATTAAAAATGTGATGCAAAAATTATACAGGTAGTTCATGGTGTGTGAGTGAGGCACATTCCAAATGGCTTACAAGCATATGAAGTAATGTTTGACTATCATAAAGAAATAATACCTTGTTACTTACATATACCTGAATTTTAGATCATCATCTTTTTTATATGTTATGTGATTTGATTTCATTTGTCTCCTGACTCTGGAAACCTCACTTATAAACTGTGAAGACAAATAAACGTAGGCATGTAATACTAGGTTGAAATATGTCAGTGCAATGTGGAATGTCGTGATAATATTTATAGTAAACAGAAACAGATTGATAATATCAGTTTTAAAAAAACAAATTATAAAACTAACACAGGAACAGAAAACCAAACACTGCATGTAAAAACAAACAAACAAATTATATGGTCAGACACAGTGGTTCACATCTATATTCCAGCACTTTGGGAGGCCAAGGCAGGGGGATCACTTGAGGTCAGGAGTTCAAGACCAGCCTGGCCAACATGGTGAAACTCTGTCTCTACCAAAAATATATAAAATTAACCAGGCATAGTGGTGGGTACCTGTAATACCAGCTACTTGGGAGGCTGAGGCAGGAGAATCAGTTGAACCTGGGAGGTGGAGGTTGCAGTGAGCCAAGATTCTGCCACTGCACTCCAGCCTGGGTGACAGAGTGAGACTCTGTCTCAAAAACAAACAAACAAACAAACAAAAAACAAACAAAAAAAAACCCCCAAAAAAAAAGTATCTTATATAATATTCCTTCAGATCAACTTCTCTAGTAAACATTAACTTTGGTATTATCTTTCTAATTTTCAAATCCACCACTAAATGACAGCAGGTCTGAAGAACATATGGAAATAGTATAAAATAAAAGAATAACAGAAAGAAAAATAAGAAAAAGTTCATACAGTCCTGCCCCACTTAACGCTAGGGATATATTCTGAGAACTTCATCGTTAGGCAATTTCTTCATTGAGTGAACATCATATTGTGTACCACAGAAACCTAGACAGTATAGCGTACTACAAACCTGGGCCATATGGCGTACCCTCTTACTCATAGGTCACAGATGTGAACAGCATGTCACTGTAAAGAATAATGTAGGCAATTGTAACACAGTGGTAGGTCTTTGTATATCCAAACATATCTAAATATAGAAAAGGTACCATAAAATACAGTATAAAAGATTAAAAATGGTATACCTGTCTGGGGCACTTACTATGACTGGAGCTTGTAGAACTGAAATCTGTCCTGAGTGAGTTAGTGAGTGAGCAGTGCATGAATATGAAGGCCTAGGGCATTACCGGACACATGAGGACTTTGTAAACAATGTACACTTAGGCTACACTAAATTTCTACAAAACATAATTCTTTCTTCAATAATAAATTAACTTTAGCTTATTGTACATTTTACTTTTAAACTTTTTCATTTTTTAAACTTTTTGACTCTTTTGCAACAACACTTAGCTTAAAACACAAACACATATAGCTGTACAACAATATTTTCTTTATATTCTTATTCTATAAGCTTTTTCTATTTTTAAAATTTTTCATTTTATTTTAAACTTTTTTATTAAGAACAGGACACAGGGCCAGATGTGGTAGCTCATGTTTGTAATCTTAGCACTTTGGGAAGCCAAGGCAGGCAGATGACTTAAGGCCAGGAGTTTAAGACTAGCCTGGCCAACATGGCGAAACCTAATCTTCTCTACTAAAAATACACACACAAAAAAAAAAAAAAAAAAATTAGCTGGGCATGGTGGTGTGGGCCTGTATTCCCAGCTACTTGGGAGGCGGAGGCAGG
Organism: Cebus imitator; assembly: GCF_001604975.1. Taxonomy (NCBI): domain Eukaryota; kingdom Metazoa; phylum Chordata; class Mammalia; order Primates; family Cebidae; genus Cebus; species Cebus imitator. The sequence continues at coordinate 1,949,597 of NW_016107350.1, read as the reverse complement.
AGAATTGCTTGAACTTGGGAGGCAGAGATTGCAATGGGCCAAGATCATGCCACTGCCCTCTAACCTGGCCTATGGAGTGAGACTCTGTCTTAAAAAAAATAAAAATAAAATAAAATAAAGAACTAAGACACAAACATAAGCCTAGACCTTCACCGAACGAGTATCATCAATTTCACCACCTTTCACCTCCACATCTTGTTCCACTGGAAGGTCTTCAGGGGCAGTAACATGCATGGAGCCATCATCTCCTATAATGACAATTCCTTCTTCTGGATTACCTCCTGAAGGCCCTGTTTGAGGCTGTTTTATGGCTCTTTTTTTTTTTTTTTTTTAATAATAGAAGGAATACATACTAAATTAACATAACTAGTATAAGAAATATATAAACCAGTAACATAGTCATTGTTATTAAATATTATGTACTGTACATAATCTTATGTGCTACACTTCTATAGGGCTGCCATTATGTTTGGTTTGTTTACACCAGCAGTACAACAAACAGGTGAGTAATATGCCCATTACAACGTTATAATTTTTCAGTTCCATTGTAATCTTATGGGACCACTGATGTCTATGTGGTCTGTCATTAACTGTAATGTTGTTATGTGGTGCATGACAGTAGTGTCTTTGAAGAAAAAATCGGGTGATCTAATTTTTAAAGTAATCTGCCCAAACTGTTTCTCATTTTCACTTCAGTTTGCATTTTGGTCTGAATGTTTGAGTACCCCCAAAATTCACAGATTAAAACCCTAATCCCCAAGGTGATGGCCTTTGAGGTTGGGCCCTTGGGAGGTAATTAAATCATGAGGGCAGACAAATGTGATGTGTCCTTATTAAAATGGCTCTGGAGGACTGCCTTACCATTCCTCCTTGTGAGGACACAGCAGGAAAGTGTCACTTATGAGAAATGGGTCTTTACTAGACTGAATCTGCCAGTGCCCAGCCTCCAGAACTAGGAGAAATAAAGGTCTGTTGTTTATAAGTTATCCAGTTGATGGTCCTTTTGTTGTAGCATCTTGAGCTGACTAAGACAGTTTGTCTTGTGAAAATTTAAAAGAGAAACAATTTATGAAATTGTATCAATGAAGTGCATATAAATTTTCAACAGAACTCACTCTGGTACATAGATAAGGAAGCCATATGCTGAGCATACCACTTTATTGCACCACGAGGCCTTGTTATTATATATAAATATTTTAGTGGATTCAATATATTTTTCTCTATATGATGAAAAATAGTCTATAAAATTGTTCTTCTTAATTCTTGTATTTGTAGTGTAGACACAGCAAAAAATTACGTGCAAGTTATGGCTAATATAAACTCCAAGTGATTGACCTTCTCTTCTCACTGGCATGTTTTGTATATTTGAATCTAATTGAACTAAACATAACAGAAAATTCAGGCATGGAGCCAGCATCTTTCTTGATTGACCCTGTTCTGAATGCCAATTCCTGAAGGAGCTTCAAGAACAGACCAACCTCTCCAGGCAGTGTTTAAAATAGATTCTGCTCCTAGCAGGACAGCACAGCCATACACCTGGTACAACTAGGAGGAGCTTCTCCAAGACATGACATGTGTTTAACAGTAGGCAAACATTGCTATCTGTCACCTCTATGGCTTTTCCTGGTGAAGCTTGTGTAACACACTGAGTTTCCTTAGAGGAACCAGCTGGAGTATTCGTCAAACAATCCATCTTTTTTCAGTGCTTGATAAGAATTCAAATGGATAATGAACAATCCTGTATTTTTACATAGCATTCTTACACTTACCACGGTAAACAAAGCTTTTGAGCCCTGAAAGGAAGGCTGTAATCTAAAGCAGATAAAGTTGCAGAAGACCTTACTATGAGAGAAAAGATAAAGCAATGGGATGACGTCTCCTTGCCAGTGTTGAGGTGAGGCAGGTAATAAACTGTTTTATCTAATAGGTGTTGAGAAAACTTCGGCAAATTTTAGTCAACATAGCTGTAAAAGCCCAAGTTCTCCAGGAGGAAAGCATGAATTTAAAATGGAATTCAAAATTTACAGAGTACAATAATAAAAGCCCTCTTACTTACATTTGCATTTAATCACGTATTTATGGCCATCTTGTCCATTTGGAGGGGTTGGCGGAGCTTTAGGGAAAGTTCCAAATACTGAATAGGCTTACCTGTCAAATAATGTCCAACCTTTTAGACATTAGAGAAGATTCTGAATACATTTCTTCTCAATATAACTACATATTAAATCGAGTTGTTAGGGAAATAAGCACGTTTTCTCCTGAGATCTCTTTAGAAAATATTATTCAGTTAAATTTTAAATGACATATAAGAATTTCTAGTAAGAAATATGGTAGTTTTGTATCAAACAGCCTAGTCATGAGAAAGATGCACATTAATTATGAAAATTAGCAAAGCTGTTGACCCTTCCTTGGGCTGATGACTGCAGAGTTCTGGAATGCATCTATATCCCTAGAAAGGAAAGGAATGCTTACTTCTGTAGCCTACTCTCTGTTTTACAAGCATTGAGTTTTCCTCTGGAAACTCCAGGAAAATTTCCCCAGAAATACTAATTGATCGAAATGGAGCATAAGCCCATTCAAGAACCAATGGTTCTCTAGGAAATATAATTACTGTGAGACAAATTAATTGGAGAAATATGTATTCATAAGCATCCACTGAGGCATGGAGCTCTGTGGGGAAGCAAAGAATATTCAATAACCTCAGATCTCTGTAAAAAAAAAAAGAAAAAGAGGGAATTGATGCTAAGCAGTCCCTTCACACATCTGCTACACTAAGATTTAAATATTATAATACATGAAAATTAAAATTATGATTGAAAGATTCACTGCATTTTAGGAGAAAAATATGTGTAGAGAGATAACACTAAATAGAGGATAGATTAGATAGATGGATAGACAGATATGTTTTTTATGGCTCTCATGGTTACAGGGAATTGTAATTTAATGGTGTCGATGAAATTAAACTGTAAAAGAAACATACGATTTCAGGTGGCAACAGTGAAGTGCCAGCATGATTATAATTTCAAATAAACTAAACTTACTAAATCAAGTAGTGAACTAATCTATTATTAGAGAGGGTTGAGCTGGTTGGTATCACATAAACAGAGTAACAGAAAGAATAACACCTTTTTTCCTTTTTTTAAAACTTTTTATTTCCTTTTTACTTTAACAGAAAGTTAAGGGTTAATGTGAATAAATGTACTAGTAGCTCCATCTACAATCTTCTCCGCAGCATATCAAAGCGTCCTTCCCAGTGCTTCTTCTTATAATCACTCTATTCTATTCCTTAGTATATAATATTGTAGCATGTGCTTATTTAAAAGAATTTGTTAAAAATTACTTCCCATCATTTTATAGAGAGTTATATGTGCATTTCAGGATAATTCATTTTCTCATAGAAATTCAGACATCATTTTGGAATCTCTTAACTCCAGAGTTACCACACCCATTCTTTCTGGAATACTTAGATGCTTATAAAAATGATAAATGCTAATACTTATATATAGCTATTTGTAAAATGAGACATTGATCATCTTCTTTATTCTTCCTGTTTAGTCAACTGAATTATGACTGTTTTGACCAATACTGCTTTCATATCACAAAGTAAACATGAAAAAAAAAAATGTAGTGTAATGAATCTCATGTCCTTATGTTTTAATATAAGAGTACAAATGAAACACTAAAGGTTATCAGGCATGCAAGAAAGGAGAAGGTAATTCTAAACCTGAAAGCCATAAACTAACAAACACAAAAAAATGTTTTCACAAAATTGCTAAAGAATTTAAGTGGAGTTTAATTCATTTCTTAAGAAGGAGACGGCCAAAAAAAATTTTGAAAATAATTTTATGTATGTATGTATGTATGTATTTAGCGACAGAGTCTAGCTCTGTTGCCCAGGCTGGAGGGCAATGGCACCATCACTGCTCACTGCAACCTCTGCCTCCTGGGTTCAAGTGATTCTCCTGCCTCAGCTTCCCAAGTAGCTGTACTACAGGAGCCCGCCACGATGCCTAGCTAATTTTTGTATTTTAGTAGAGATGGGGTTTCACCAGGTGGACTAGGCTGGTCTCGAACTCCTAACCTCAAGTGATCCAACCACCTTGGCCTCCCAAAGTGCTGGGTTTACAGGCGTGAACCACCACTCCTGGCCAGAAAGTATTGATTTTTAACATCTGGAGAGCAGTTAGAGATCACAAAGTAATGTTATAATTGCCATAGAAGAAAAAACAGATGACAGAGAAGGAAAGTAAAATACAGAGGCGGAGGAGAACAACAAGGAAGGATGAGGAGAATAAGAATGGAGGAGAGAAAGGGCCAGCGAATGGAAACGGAGCACCATAGAATACATAGAACTGACACTCCCGAAACATTTTGATGTGCTAAGGATGCATATTGTTTCTAGTGTTTAAAAAATACACGCATAAAGTTAAATGTATTTCTTATTACAGGCTGTGATCAGAATATTTATATAACTTCTGTTCTAAAAAGTTGATATGTATTTATAATAAATAAATATAGTATTTATTATAAATAAATAAAAATATTTATAAATACATACATTCATAAAGAGAGTTATGGCATATAAATATAGCTTTGTGACAAAAGCCATAACACATTTTCAAAACCAAATTCTAATTTACTATTTAATAAAACAACTTTATTATACTTTACCTGAATTTCACATTCAGATAAATGGCTACTTTAAACTTCTGTCAGTATTGTCTAAGTATAGAATTAATAGCTAAACTAAAACATGTGACCAAAACAGTTCTATGAAGATATGGGGTCAGTCAAACATGTTTAGATTGTTGTTTTATTCTTGAATTAGATTACACAAATATTTCCCTGATTTTTTATAGTCTATAGTTTGTACTTACTATTTTTAGAAAGGAAAATGTTGTGTTTTTGTAGTGTATTTTATGTAAGTTTCATATTTTCTCTACAATTTCATACAGTTTGTTAGGCTAAAACTAAATCTTAGTGGAAGAATAAAGACCTGCTACTTGAAATTCCTTTGTATTGGAATGATTACATGATCCATGATCAAAACAAATAACTCCAACTTCCTGATCATTATGGTTATGAGTACCAATTAAAATATTATTGATAAATATCTAAACATACACATTATAAATTGTCTGAATTAATTCCAACCAACTTTATTTAAATTATGATAAGAATAGATAATAGAATTTTTGCATAAGGTGTGAAATTAATTTCTTGAATATCTGGAATTTGCATGTTTGTTTTTAAAGGTTATTATAAATTTGCATAATATTTAAATCATATATGGAAAGATTTAACTATAATTACTACCATCTTTTATGGAGATAGGTATGGTAATAAGGTCTTCAACTAACATTTTCTTACCTATTTTTTAAAACAAATATTCTAAACAGTTAAGCTATAAAAGTAACAACACTGACATTCCTTCTATGTTTTATTTATATTCACTTGAACTTAATTCAGAGTTGTACCTCCAGTCAAAAAGTGAACATTTTCTTGTATTTGTACTAAATATTAGTCAATCAAAAAAATGTGTTAAAGAGTATATAGTGGGTGCTCAAATATGAATATTAAAAACATTTTCAAGCTTTTACTATGATACTTACCATTGCATGTTTAAACCATTTTTCCTAATTATATTTATACGTGTATTCTCAGATACAGATATGAATGCATTTGTTAATTTTTAAAATGACACTTCTAAATGACTTTCATTTTTTTCATTTGAGACCATTCTATTAATTCATAACTCTGCAGGCATTTTAGCAAGGAGTAGAACTAACAAATTTCAGATACCTTGCTTTCTGATCATTCAACTTAACATAGCCTTGCCAAAAGAACAGAAAATGATGTCTACACAATAATCTCCCATCTATAAATCCACTTTTCCATAGTCTGTACTGGAATGATAGGACCAGAAATCACCGGTGGACCTCAATTTCTGACTCCTTTGATAGCTGGCTTTCTAGCAGAAGATTGGAAACATTGGGGGTCTTGGAATGGCGGGAAAAGGATAATAGAACGTCTGTTTAATTTTTGTTCTATAATAAACAATATCGATATCCCTTGAAAGGGATAGGTGCCTCTGGTCTCCTGCTCCTCTTGGCTCCACCAGAACTAGCCTTAAGCTATTGTACCCTCTCAAAGACTCAAGCCACATCCAAGCCATACTCCTTCCAGAGATGGCTGAGCGCTAACTCTGCAGGACCATTCAACTGAGCTACTAGCTTTGATAAAGTCAACCTTTCTCTCCAATATTGTTTTCTGTTGTAGATGCTTTCTGCCTTACGTATTAGTTCTAAAGTATTTTTCATTTTTTAAAATGTTTATTACTTACAGTTCTCTATAGTATATCTACATGTCTTTATTTAACTTATTGTATTTCCTGACTGGGCCTTGATAACATTCATTATGTAGAGCTTTCTACATAACGGATATTTCAGTGGGGAAAAAAAAATCCAGCTTGTTGAAGAAAAGTTACTCAACAAGTAATAGACTATTGTGTAAACAGTGTTACCTACATTTGCTAACCTAACTAACAAATAAATGTTAAGAGTAAGAGAAGAGAGTAAATTGAGTAAATATAATTTTTGATATTTACTTTATCATGATATAAGTTAGGTGCATGTTAAAGAGTAATCAAACTTGAGGAAAAGGAGGAACATGAGAAAAAAAAGAAAGGGGGAAGAATAGAGAGAAAAAATACACAGAAGAAAAGACATAAATAAATAAAAACGTATGTGAAAACTTGAAGACTAGAGTTTTTAGAAAATCCAACGTAATTTCATAGTGGAAATAGAATCACCTGTGATTAGCAATTTAGATGCTTTGGAAACTATTAAGCTCACATTTAATATCAGAGGATATTTCTGGTGAATGTTAAGATGCATGAGAACCAAGCATAATATGGCAATAAAATGCAAGTTTGATTAACATTCTTTTGGGGGAAGGAAATGCTGACACTCTCAATGTGCAATCTTGGAAAAATTATTGAATGCTTCAGAGTCTCAGTGTCCTGAGCTGTACAATAAGAGATAGGCATTCACAGCTTCTGATATTTAAGTTCATACAAGAACCAACACATATTTATCAAGAACCAGGCACAGAGGATCAGCAAAACCTATTATTATATTTCAGAAATGACTTGTAAGTGTTGTTTAATTATTTTAAAAGGAGAAATTAAATTAGGATTTTATTTATGTTAATGAGTCTTATGTTAGTTATTTTGACATCAACAAATTGTGTTCCTTTTCTGTACTATTCACTTTCCAAGGATCTAGGAATCCAGAAGACATTAAAAAGCCAAAATAAAATATGCATCCCTAAACTCATGAAACATATACTTTAGAGGGAAGGGACAATTAATACGTATATAAAATATCAGATGGTGCTAACAAACCATAGAAAATAATCTATAGCAGGCTGGGCATGGTGTCTCATACCTGTAATCCCAGCACTTTGAGAGGCAAAGGTGGCTGGACCAGCTGAGTTCAGGAGTTTGAGTCCAGCCTGGCCAACATGGTGAAAACTCATCTCTCATAAAAATACAAAAATTAGCCTTGCTGGGTGTCGTGGTGCACACCTGTACTCCCAGCTGCTAGGGAGACTGAGGCAGGGGGATGGCTTGAACCTGGGAGGCAGAGATTGCAGTGAGCTGAGATCATGCCACCTCACTCCAGGCTGGATGACAGAACAAGACTCTGATGAAAGAGAAAGAAAGAGAGAGGGGGGGCTGATGGAGGAGGGAGGGAGGAAGGAAGGAGAAGAGGGAGGGAGGGAGGGAGAGAAGGAAGGAAGGAAGGGAGAGAGGATGAGGAGGAGGAGAGGGAGGGGAAGGAGAGAGGGAGGGAGAGTGAAGGAAGGAAGCAAGGAAGGAAGGAAAGGAAGGAAGGAAGGAGGGAGAGACGGATGGAGGATGGGAGGGAGAGAAGGAAGGAGGGAAGGGAAGGAAGGAAGAAGGAGAGGGAGGGAAGGGAAGGAGGGAAAGAGAGAAGGAAGGAAGGAAAGGAAGGAAGGAGGGAGGAAGAGAAGGAAGGAAGGAAGGAAGGAAGGAAGGAAGGAAGGAAGGAAGGAAGGAAGGAAGGAAGCAATCTAAAGCAGGAGTGGGGAACTAGAGAGGAAAGAGGAGAGGTTGTGTGCCAATTTATGTAGGATGGTTGGGAAACGCCCTCTATAAAGTAATATTGGAGTATAGACCCAGCAGAAGTGAGGGACAAACTATGCAGGTATCTAGAAACAAGGGTTCCTGGTGGAGGGAAGAGTCAGTGAAGGGACCTTGAAGCCAGACTCCCTGCTAAGGTGGAGGCGGAGGGAGGACACTGCAGAAGAGCACGCATGACGGGAGGTGATAGGAAAAGATTTCTGAGGGTAGCAGGAGCGATTTCTATGATGATAGTTTGGGTTTGAAGTTTTATTTTTAGAGACACAAAATGCCATTCAAGTGTTTGAAAAGATGAAGGGGGATGTGCCGTGGTTGAAAATCAGGTTACTGTAAAATTATGAACATTTGGGATCTAGACTAAAAGCTGGATGGCATTGGGAGAGTATATTTCAAATAAAAGATAAAGATGGCTTTGAACAGCATCAACCTGCAGGTGTTATAAAAAGCATTTGGATTCACGGTCTATTTTTGAGGAAGTCTATAGAATCTCATGATGGATTTGAGGAGGAACAATAGGAACTTCAACACTATGAAATGAAATTTGCAAAATTGTAACATTTAAAAATATAAGCTTGGTATTGATCTGATAGTAAGCAATAGATGCTAAATATAGCAGAGATAGGGTGAAATCAAGGACACAAATGATAGGGCACACTTTGTACAAGGACCAGAGTTAAAAAAAAAATCAATACCATGAATTTTAAGAACTACAGATTTAAATACATACATATATATACATATATCCATATACACACATACACACACACACATATATACATATAAATTTGAGGTTGGAGGGAATCTTTCTTTTTGGAGAAAAGCCAGTGGGATCTGCTCTAAGCCTCAGTTACACATACTCATTTACAAGTGTTTAGATAAATATTAGCTCCACACCAGAGAAATCGCTCAGTTTGATTACCCTCCTATTAACATAACCTAAATGCACCGTTTTTGAATAAGAATGGTAGGAAGCTTTAGGACCTAGAACACTCATGATGAATGTACAACTTCACTCTGGTGCCAGAGGGGGAGGTTAATAGGGTAACGATGTAAAACGTGGCCGCATTATGGTAGTGACATCGGTTGAACTGGAAGGTTTATCCTGATGTTCTATTCCACATACACATTTTATATTAGCCATTTAGATTACTAACTAACTTACAACAAAATTATACAGCGGATGTTTTATGTTTTGCATAAGAGTTACATTTTTGAAATCCAACTGACTAGGTCTGTCATTATAATTTAGTGTTAATTAATTTAAGTAAAAATGGCTGTTAACGACATTCTGTGTAAGGTACTGGGGAAAACACATTCATGAGGAAGACATAGTACCAGTCTATAAATTTTATAGTCTAAAGTAATTTATTCAATGTTTCATGTAAAGATAATATCAAGCTCTAATATTAGGTCATTGGAATAACATATGAGTCGCAACTATTTCAAATATGACGGAATCAATTTTTTAGAACCTAATTATTTCTAACAGGTAGGCTTTGAAATTTCAGCTTTACTCTAGTAACCTAAGTTTCACATTTCTGAAGAAAATGATAATACATTTAAAATGCAGTATAATTTTACTCCCAGCCATTCTTACACAAACAAAATGCTTAAATTTGGCTAACTCTGGAAAAAGAAAACAAATAAAGTCTGAAGATTCAACATTCAGTTCTTATTTAAACCAAGTTCTACATTTTGGCTAATTACTTAAATCCTTAGCAAGTGATTATCCACTGGGCTTCACAGAATACTTTTACAATACATTCTCCCAATAAGAACTTATGATGGCAGGTTTTCAAATGAAAGTATTTCAAGATGATGTTACTTTTTTCTAGTTGTTAGAATTTTTTTAAAAAATATATAACTTGGGCTGTATATATTTGGGTATTTGGGTCAATTTATCCTTAAGTCTTTAGATACTAATTAAATGAATGAGTCAAATTTTCATTTAACAAAGTTGGCATTGTTATGAAGAGATAAAAAGATAACATCTTATATTCTAAAGCATTTAATAAAGCTATTAAGTTCTGTGACTTAATAATATCAATCATCTCACATAAATAAAAATTCTGGACTAAAATTATGTTTTACGATATGTTTTGGATTATTTACATTTAGATACCTAAAACTTATACATTTTAATCCTAAATGGATCTTTGATATCAGTTTATAAGGTGCCTAGGGAAGTAAGTAGGCCCAGAAAGTGTATACAACTTATTTCAAAATGTTTACTGGCTAGTATCAGAAAATCACGTACACTTATTAGGGTTAGCAAATATCTAGTAAATACACAGTTACTTCCTCTTCTATTCTCATGCAATCATTAATTCAACATGGCTCCAATGTCAATGAAGCCTGAATAAAGCTTCACATCGGAGTACATTGAGCTACCACATTTATGTGGCATTAAAGAAAAGTATTTGGTAACTTTGAGTTACAGCTTTTCTTTATATTCATAAGTACTGTGACATAAAATATTCTATAAGTCTTTTAGTGTCTTATAAAGTAGTGCACTATTTATATAATAGAAAGTGCACTATTTTATTACAGAAGTGAATAATTATAAGGAGCAGAAGTCGCATCTAAACATATCCAATTCTATACAAATTCACAGAGGTGTGTAGTCAGACATGTGTCCAAACCTTAAAAGAACAAATCTTCCATGAGTCTATAAAAAATTCAATATATTCATGAGAAACCCCAAAAGCTTAAAATTCAGACACTATCTTTTATAAGGCAGGTCATTTTATTATCAAGAATGTCTCATTTTCTCATTTTGGATTATTTTTCATTATTAATATTTCAAACCCTAAATTTCAAGATATTCTCAGGAGTATTTTCAGAATCCTTGAACAATTTCACGGGATATTTCAAATCAAAGAAAAAATAATGTGTCTGCAATCTCTGTAGTTCTTTCTTGTCTTACACAAAGGGTATTTGTTCATAAAAACATGCTGAAAAGTCTATGTTTACTTGATTGAGTAGACATGACCACTCTGGATACCACACGTTGTACTAGCCCAGTGAATGAAATACAAAAAGAAAATAAAAAGAGAAATGTAAGCTACAGGAACAGAATACATATTTTTGAAATCACAGTTTTGTTATATTTGCTGATAAACCTATTCAATCGTATCGATAGGCTCTTACACATTCTCCAAGTTTCACAGTTGTACATTAACTGTGGCTAAATTTAAATTATTGCAGATCCCATATTTGGAATTGTAATCTGTCACTTATCATAAAAATAACTAATCCATATTCTAAAATACAATATTTTCTTCAATCATTTATATTTCAAATAAATATAAAAATACTTGCAACAAAAATGTCACATTATACACAAATTTAACCCCTACCACACAATTTATACCATATATACAATTCTCCACAATTTATTTTTCCTTTCTTCTACATTTTACCATTATGCAAATATAGTATGAAATAAAGTTTGGGATTCATATGTAACGATAACTCTACACATTTTTTGCAGTTTTTCTGTGAATACCCCCCAAAACTATACTGTAATACAAATGTGATTACACACCAATATCCCTTTTACTGAGAAAAAAGATGACAAAAGTATCACTGAACCATAGTGTCAATTAATTTTAAATTCATAGAACAGCTGTGAATGTTAGAGCCGTAGGGTTCTTTCCTGGCCCCCTGTGAATGATCTGTCATGGTTAAAGGAAGCATAACAATTTGCTACAGGTGTACCCAGAGGGAATGAACTCAGAGGAAAGAGAAGCAAGTGGAATGGTCATAAAAGAGTCTTACTGGAGACAGTCGAATGGCGAGAGGAGATAAGGCAGCAGAAGTGGAATTCAGAGTAGAGATAGTGAAAGCAATGGCAGAAGACAGCTGTGCAGATATTAGGTTTACAAAGGAAGATCTGTATCCATAACTCAAATCTGTGAGAAGAACATTTCTACCCATCAAAGAGCCTCAAGGAGCTGGTTTACTTTTAATACAATTTGAAAGTGACAATAAAATGCTGGCACAGTGCTGCAGCTACTTGGTAGGTGTCTGACATGATATGATTATAATTCATGAATGGAATCATCAACCAACTATATTTCCCCAGAGGAGAAGAAACACAAACAGAGCAGGGCTAACCATGCTTCCGCTGTTATGATCATCTCGTGTTTAAGATTTGGAAATTCATGTTAGTTACTAAGGTCGACTTTTTCTGGAAAGGTAATGGAGAAATTTCTCTCTGTCATTTCCCTGATCATCTTTCGTTGTATTGAATATTTTAATTGCAATGAACTATACCTAAGGATTAGTCACTCTTTTTTGTGTTAATCCAACATGTGTTACATTTGAGGTAAAGGTAAAAGAGAAACTGGAATTCCAATGTAAACTGGGGGTTTAGGAGAAGCCAGGTAGGAAAAAGTATCCCAAACAAATTGAGCCTTAAACAAAGTTTGTCATCAAAAAAAAGAAAAAAAAGTAGGGTGGTGGGGAAGTTTTCCAGAAAGAACTGAACATAATTTTTAAAGACTGGGGATCTGAAAAAACATGGTGTCTATGGGAAAATGCAGTTTAATTTGAGCTAATTATGCACTGGAGAGTGCCAAATTAGGCTGAAGATTTAAAAAAGAAAAAATATGTATATATTTATATGTAAATATAAAATATTTTAAAATATATAATATATTTAATGTCTAATGTGTGTGTGTGTGTATATATATATGCACATATATATATATGTGTATATNATATATTAGCTTGCTGGTCTAGAAGCAAAATAATTACCTTGGGGAATAATAACAGGGAAGAATGAGTTCATATATCAATGTGCAATGGAATCAGATTATCAGCATTTTAAAACTGAATATTTCCCCCATAAAACTTGACTTGTTGCTTGCCAGATTAAAAGCTGGAGGCCTGAAGGTTCCCATGGATTATGTTTGTAGCCTGCCTTGGTGATATATGTGTAAATTACTGTGGTCTAAAGCTCATTTTCTGTCCTGTTGTCCTATAGAGGTTTTTAGTTTCTGCCACAAATAAAGGATCTATGGCTCACACAGGGCAGAATAAAGAACCTATGGCTAACATGGTGTTGCCGAGGGAGTAATAGCCACGCCCCAGAATCTGTGGAGGCCAGTGATGTCCAATGTATGCAAATGTGTATCCACCATGACATTGGATATATGAATATTTATGTAAGGACAGGTTTAATAAGCATTTTCAGGTACCATTTAAGAGCCACAAAGGAATTTGGCCTAAATGGGGCTGAAAGTGTGTAACTAACGTGCTGAGACACTCTGGTCAGGGACTCAGGTGTTTAGAGTACAGTAGTAACTAGTTTAAGACTGTGTATATTTAATAATTGATTGATCTAGTTAATACTGTTCTAATTCCTGGCTTAACTACTTATGAATATACAAAGTTGGTAACCAGATTATTCAATATGACAGGAACAGCACAAATCTATCAGCAAGCCTGGGGAAAAAATGTATGTATGCATATATATATCATATATATATAAAATTATGTGTATATATTGTATATAAAATATACATTTTATATAAAAATAGAAAATATATAATATATACATAAATATATATGTATATTAAATATATAATATATTTAATGTCTAATGTGTGTGTGTGTGTATATATATATGCACATATATATATATATGTATATATATATATATATATAATATTTATTGCTGTGTAAGGAAAAAACATCACATTCCAGTGGCTTAAAATAACAAGAAAAATTCCTTGTCATGAATCTACGAATCTGCTATTAGGGCATGGCAGGGACAACTTGTCTGTGCTCTATTCAGCATAGGCACTCAGAACCATCTAAAAGTTTCAGACCTCATAGGTTAGGTAGTTGATCCTGGCTGACAGCTGAGACCTTAGCTGGGGCTGTGATCAGAATCCCTACAGGTGGATGCTGTGTTCTAATGGTGGATATTACCTTTTATAAGCCAGCCTTAGAAGTCATGCAGTGTCAATTTCACCACACGCTATTTGTTAGATGTGGGTCACTAAATCCAATCTATATTCTTGAAGTGAAATTAGACCTCACCTCTCAGTATATAAATTCCAACAACAGGCCGGGCGCGGTGGCTCAAGCCTGTAATCCCAGCACTGTGGGAGGCGGAGGCGGGTGGATCACAAGGTCAAGAGATCGAGACCATCCTG